>NC_057712.1:92339461-92429752 GCF_004010195.1 Chiloscyllium plagiosum
TTCTGAAAGTCCAGGTACACCACATCTACTGGATCTCTCTCATCCATCTTCAGAGTTCATCCTCAAAAAAGTCCAGAAGATTAGTCAAGCATGATTTCCCCTTCATAAATCCATGCTGACTCTGATCTATCCTATTACTACTACTCAGATGTGTCGTAATTTCATCCTTTTTAATAGACTGCAGCATCTTTCCCACCACTGAGGTCAGACTAACTGGTCTATAATTTCCTGCTCTCTCTCTCCCACCTTTCTTAAAAAGTGATACAGCATTAGCCACCCTCCAATCGCAGGAACGGATCCTGAATCTATCGAACTCTGGAAAATAATCACCAAAGCATCCACGATTTCTCGAGCCACCTTCTTCAGTACCCTGGAGTGTAGACCAGGCCCCGGGGACTTATCAACCTTCAGACCTAACAGTCTCTCCAACACCAATTCCTGGCAAATATAAATTCCCTTCAGTTCAGGTCCTTCAGTCACTGTTGCCTCAGGGAGAATGCATGTGTCTTCCCCAGTGAACACAGATCTTAAGTACCAATTCAATTCTTCTGCCATTTCTTTGTTCCCTGTAATATATTCCCCAGTTTCTGTCTTCAAGGGCCCAATTTTAGTCTTAACCATTTTGTTGCCATTCACATACCTAAAAAAGCTTTTACTATCCTCCTTTATATTTTTGGCCAGTTTACCTTCGTACCTCATTTTTTCTCTGCGTATTTCCTTCTTAGTAATCTTCTGTTGTTCTTTGAAAGCTTCCCAGTCCTCCGTTTTCCCACTTATCTTTGCTATGTTATACTTTTTCTCTTTATATGTTTCTTAACTTCCCTCGTCAGCCACAGCCACCCATGCCTCCTCCTAGGATCTTTTTTCCTTTTTGAAATGAACTGATCCTGCAACTTCTGCATTATACACAGAAATATCTGCCATTGTACCTCCACTGTCATCCCTGCTAAGGTATTGCACCATTGAACTTTGGTCAGCTCCTCCCTCATAGCTCCATAGTTCCCTTTATTCAACAGAAATATTCTCACTTCTGATTGTACCCTCTCCCTTTCAAATTGCAGATTGAAGCTTTTTGTATTATGGTCACTACGTCCCAATGGCTATTTCACTTGGAGGTCCCTGACCAATTCTGGTTCGTTGCACAATACCAGATCCAGAATTGCTTTCTCCCCTGGTAGGCTCCAGCACCAGCTGTTCTAAGAATCTATCTCGGAGGCACTCCACAAAGTCTCTCTCTTGAGGTCCAATATCATCCTGATTCTCCCAGTCTATCTGCATGTTGAAATCCCCCATAGCGACTGTAGTAACATCTTTGCGACAGGCCAATTTCAGCTCCTGATTCAACTTCCATCCGACATCCAGACTACTGTTTGGGGGCCTGTAGATATCTCCCAAGAGGGTCTTTTTACCCTTAGAATTTCTCAGCTCTATCCACACTGACTCTACATCCCCTGATTCTAGTTCCCCCCGCGCAAAGGACTGAATATCATCCCCTACTAACATGGCCACCCCACCCCCTCTGCCCGTCAAAGTCTGTCCTTATGATAGCACGTCTAGCCTTGAATATTCATTTCCGAGGCCCTATCCACTTGAAGCCACGTCTCAGTTATCCCCACAATATCGTATCTGCCAGTTTCAAAAGAGCCTCAAGCTCATCCATCTTATTAAACATCCAGTTTGTCCCCTCCCCCCCGCTACTTAGTTTAAACGTAGCTGGTGTTGCATAGCAAACCTGCCTGCCAGAATGCTGGTCCATAACCTATTAAGGTGCAAACCGTCTCTCTTGTAGAATTTATGCTTACCAAAAAACTTACCCCAGTGATCCAAGAATTTAAATTCTTGCTTCCTGCACCAGTTCTCCAGCCACACGTTCAAGTCCTTTATCTCCGTGTTTCTGGCCACACCAGCCCGAGGAACTGGAAGCAAACCGCAGATAACCACCCTGGACGTCCTGCTTTTCAGCCTTCTTCCTAGTTCTCCGAAGTCCCACTGTAGTATGTTCCTCCTCTTCTTCCCGACATCATTTGTGCTGACATGTACCACCACCTCTGGCTCTTCACCTTCGTCCTTGAGGAATTCCTGCACTCTGTCTGTGATGTATTTAACTCTGGCACCAGGAAGGCAACACACCATCCTTAAGTCCCGCCTGCTGCCACAAAAACCCCGGTCAATTCCTCTCACTATGAAGTCCCCTATTACCACGGCTCTGTGCGATGTCCGACTCTTCCGCTCTGCCTCCACGCCAACGTTTGATTGACAGACCTGGCCGCCTCGCGGACTGGCAGTGTCGTCTGTCTCGACTGTTTCCAAAAGATTCAACTTGTTCCTAACAGGTACTTCCCCTGGGGTCTCTTGCACCTGTCTCCTCTCTGCCTTCTTCATCATCTGCTCTTTTCTGGTATGGTTGGTGTAATAACCTCGCTGATGGTCTTGTCCAGAAAGATCTCGTTCACTCGGATGAGCCTAAGGTCCTCGAGTTCTTTCATCAGTGCTGCGATATGCTCTGTCAGTAGCTGAACGTAGACACACTTTCCACACAAATCAATGCCAATAACTAGCTATTTGGCATTGTTGACCTATAACTTGATTAGTTAAAGCTCGAGCTCCCTCATAAAGACCCTCTAGAAAAGCACTGACCAGAAATTGGGGGAGTGGTTCAACGGGCCCAGTCCACAAGTTTCAGTGAGATCTTTCTGCTTGCCAGGACTTTGTTTTTTGATATCTTTTTCTCTCTCCAGGTTTTCTTCACTTCGTAAGAGGTACAAGTAATTGATTCACTAACTGCTAAGTCTTAGTTACTAGTTAAAGGCCACAGTTTATAGTAATTGATGAAAAATAAACTGACCTCATGTTCTGGGTATTTTACTGGACAAAAAACGACACTACCTGTTTTTTTCATAGTCTGATGGTTTCTGCCAAAATCATTCACATCAGCTACCCAACCAGAAAGTTGTTGTCAGGCTGATGAGCTTTAGCATCTACAACTAGTCGCAACACAACAAACCAGTCAGCAACCTGTTACTGGCTGAATCTCATTTTGTCCACACCCTCTCCAGCTCAACAAGCAGCGTCTCACACTTCAAGTCAAGCAGTGATTGTTTTTTTAAAAAGGCAGCAATGTCTCTTTGTCCTTTTGCTGTAAAATTCTTTTCCATTTAAAATAAGTCTCTTACATGAGCAGGTTCAAAAGGCAGAGCAACAAGGAATGAAATGTCTGTATTGTATTATAAAAGATAAGAACATAATAGACTAAAACCATATGACTGCATGAAATGGGTGGATGAGAGCGTTCTCAAAAACAATTTCTCTCAACCATTTCAGATCAGGCAAAAGGAACTAGCTGAGGTTAGGATATCCGGTCTGCTTGTTCATGTTGGAGCGAAGGGTCTGATTCTGTGCTGTACATCTGACTTATAAGTGCATTGGAACCAAGGGTCTACTGTAAAGGAGGAATTGAAAGAAATTAGTAAGCAAACAAAAGCATTGAAAAACTTGATGGGATTGAAGGCTCTTGAATACCCAAGGCCTGATTTAATCTATAAACCAGTATTCGAAAGACAAATTGGTGGGTTGTCTTTTCAGTGCAAGTTCCAAAATATCTGCAGATTTTTCTTGTTGTTGAGCATGCAAGGTGCGCAATTATACAGTTGTGGTCTCTGGTTGAAACTTAACATCTTGGGGATTCTTTAAATTTTGAGATAGCCAGTTCTTAATTTTACTTTTTGTTCCAGATGTACGTTTTTAAACTTCATACATGTGTTGGATCTTACATTTTAGTTTTCTCTGGGTCAGTAAGTAATAACATTCTCTCTTTTCCCCCCCCCCCCGCCCCCGCCCACCTTCCCTAAACATAGCTTCTTAATTTTGAATAATACACTTTAATACTGAATTTTAAAATTGTCACCCAATTTATCATGCTGGAATTTTTTGCTCTCAAAAGTTACCATGCTGAGCCTCAATAACACTTCACCTGAGCAACCACACACTGAGAACACGCTGGAATGTTTAGATATGCAGACTTCTAGAAATTTTTCAGTGCACCCAGTTATTGATTAGTTCCCTCCATTTTAATTAAGCTACACAGTTGAAAGGTTTGCATTTTTCTAAATGAAGTTAGTTGAATTGAACAAACAAGTCGATTAAGGCAAAGAAACTAGATCTGTTGTAGCTCTTAGTTGTTAGGAGTGAAGGTATGAATGAAAGCTTAAATAAAACCTGAAACATGTGTTGTGGACCTGATAATGTGTCTGTTTTGAAAAATTAGTTTTAAATATTTTGATTACTGGTTGGTTTCAGAATAACTAAATATAAAATTGTAGGCATTTATTTAATCATGCGTGCTGTTGCTTGGTCGTATCTCTGAGCTAATATTTTAAACAATATTCTACTTTCTCTTTGATTTGTTTTTAAACCTATGTTCTTCTGATTTGTAGCTCGAGCCTTCAATTTTAGGCTTCTGTCTCTGTCCGGCAGTCAGCTGTTTATGCAGCATCATTCCATTCTGTACCAACCACAGCTGAGGGGAAGGCAATACTGTTAATTTGATAGTACCAGTTACTGAATTGGCTGAAAGTGATGCGGGAGCATTCCAGTATTCTGTGATATCCAGCTGAAGAGGCATTTATAGCTCCATTACATTTGTGTATGTCACTGTTGTTGTGGCAACCATTTTAATAGATGGTTCTTTATTTATTTAGAGTTTTTTGTGCATTTTTTTTTTCTGAGCAAGTCATAAGTGGCTCTGCAGGAAGGAGAAAGACGTGCACCAGGATCTATTTGTGAGCATTTGCTGCAGGTCAGAAGAGGTAACCCTGCTAAAGCAATGTTTCATTAGGACATGGAAGGTGAGGAGCTGTAGGCCCCAAATGCTGCACGGATGTTCGTATTTGTTAGCTGTTATTCATCCAAGACAAATCTGTTCGAAATGCACAGAAAAATGGAGATTTTTGGAGCTTTTTAAATCTATTTCACCAGGCAGCTGGATCAGTGGCAACAGTAGTTCTGTGGCAAAGACTATTGTAGCAGCATGCCCAGCTCAACCACTGCCAGAAAGCAGAGGTTGAAAAAGACTACTGCAAAGTCAAAGCTCCATGGTTTATTCACTATTAATGAAGATGATGAACTCAAAAGAGCTAGATATTCGAGACGGCCAAAAGGTATTGTATCAAATTACTGGAGTGGCTACTGTAAGCTATATCATTTGAACTGATGTAGGTAATCTTGATGTAACAAAATCATATTATGAACTAATTTTGCATTATATTTGACTTTTTTAAAAAAAAATTGTTTTATTATGCCCTTCTGCTACTTTGCTGGCATTTAGCCTGAAATTGTTTCCTAAATGTACAAATGTCTTAGTCATGCTGGAAGTACAAAAGTATTGCATGGTATTTGTTAAAAACAAATTGCAGGAGTTCATTAATTTAGTGTAATTGATAGGATTTTGCTACATAGAAATTCAGAATTGTAATTTTCAACTGGCTAGCCTTGAACAATTGTTTTTCCTCGGCAGCAGTGCCTTTCAGTGATAGCACTGACTGCGTAATGGCTTCATAGAATATAATTGGTGCTTTGATTAGAGCTACAAATTGCAACATGCTATTGTTTTTGTGTAGAAATTCAACTGTATTGGATGAATACTAAACAAAATTCTGCTTTTCTCAAATGACCTTCACGTGCACTCCATGATGTTGGTAAAGCATGAGGCTTCATTTACTGGGTCATACACCTTGCCGTATCAATGTTTTCAGTCTACATTTAAATTTGATGTAAAGTTCTATATAGATAATATTTCCTATTGAAGACCACTATACTTTGTGTTCTTTTAAAGTTAACCACGCAAAATAATTTAATATATTACTTGCTAACTTTAAAAGTACCTGTAGTTCATTGCTTTGGACTGCTCCTGTCATTCCATTCAAATTGGTTTCTCTGTCTATGAATGTAATTATTGGCTGTGCACTATCTTGCTATAATAGTATGCAAACTAATAATTTGGCTTTTGCAGTACATTGATGAAATGTGTCCTCGGACCATTCCGATATTGGCTATTGTGAAAGGACAGATGCAATGAGTTATGTTGATTTTGCGAATCTGGTAGTGGGAAACTGCAGTTGATGATTTTTTGCATTAGCTAAGTTCCAAAAATGCATACAATGAAAACTGCTTTTTTTTTTTAAAAAGTTGTTTTTTTATTAAATTTGATGCCTGGTTTCCAGTTCCACTATTTGTCATACTTTTTTAAATCGTAAATATGTTTCTTTAAAGTACAGCACAAAATAAAAGCTGCTGAAAAACTTAACCTGGTTCTTTCTGTTGAATATTTGGCTACCTTCGGAGTGTAAGCTTTTTGTTTTGTGAATCTTCAAATTTCAAGGAAAGAGTGAATGGTAGTTATACTAATACAGGATGTGTGTTACTATAAAATCCATAATGAGGTTCCCAATTTCCATAAAATGTCACTTTTTATAATGTAACTTTTTCACTTGAATTTAAAGATACTTTTACTATATCTGATCACTCCTGTTTTCTTAAATTTGTTGTGAAAGGTTATGACAATACTTTGAATGTAATAAGTAGCAAAATGTTTTTCTCTGGACTTCAATTGTGGACATTTTTGGAGGGGAAAAATAATAATTTGTGAAAAGGCCCAACTTGGGTCAAAAAGTGTGACAGTTGATTAATGAATGGAGCAACTATTTTTACTCCGTTCATAGTTGATTTTAGTTTCTCATTGTATGCTGGGGCAAGGGGAACCTCAAACAATTTCACTTCGAGCTGTGAAACAGACTTCCGTTTAAAAAGTACATTTTATGTGTACAAAATGTCTGAAAAAGCTTTAAAGCCGTTGAAGTATGTTGAAATGTAATTACCATTGTAGTGTCACAAAGTGAAGATGCCCCATGATTTCTGAAGCTTATGAAGTACTTGATTGTTTGACTTAGTTCCAAATTCCATAATACACTGTTGAGCAGGTATTAATTGAAGGGTTTTTTAAAAGCTTGCAATGGAGGGGGCATAATATGAAGGTGGTGAATAATCTTCATTTCTCGCCATTGTATGTATTGCTACTTGTCGCACAGTTCTGGATTCATGAGTCAGTAGGAACAAAAATTTAGCTCTTAGTTTTTAAAACAACTTTTCTGTTCTGAATTTTTAATGACGGAGCACCATCTTGTAATAGTGAGGCTGCCTAAATCAAAGTAACCCTCCTGACTCTCCTTTGCTGGTTGGGTGCAGTTGCACCAGCACTTGAGAAGCTTGACTCAATCAAGGACAGAGCAGCTGCTTAATTTTGTACCCCATCCACCACCGCTGCACGAAGGGAGTGGTGTGTTGTAAGATGCACTATACAACTCGCCAAAGATTCTTCTGAAAGCATCTTCTAAGCCTGTGAACTCTAATACCATGTGTATAGATGATGCATCAAACACCACACTGTACCCCGCCAAACCGCATCCTGCCCTGACTTGCAATACAGAACAACCTCTATTATCCAAACAGGACGGGCGGGGAGTATATTGTTTGGATAATGTTTTTACGGGACCTTGATCTTGTTCAGATAATCTGAAATTCAGATAACTGACGTTCGGACAGCTGAGGTTGTTCTCTATATTGTTCCTTCACTGTCACTGGATTAAAATCCTGGAACTTCCTTCCTAACAACAATGTGGATGCACTACATGACTAGGATTGTAACAGCAGTTCAGGAAAGCAGCTCATTAGTACCCTTTTTTTTTTGAAGGAATTTGGGGGTGTGCAATAAAGGCTGACCAAGCCAAGGCTGCCCATATCCTGTGAACAAATATATTAAAAATTAAATTATTTCAGTAACCAAGGCAAAACAGGACACATTGGAAGAGTCTAGGTAAGGCAGCATGAGTGAAAGAAACCATTTCAATTGAGCAACATTCCTCAGAACTGAGGAGAGATGGATTGAAGATGCAGTGTCAGGCAGGAGAGATCAGATGACAAGACAGTAAAATGCTGATAGGCCAAAGGGGATGGTAATAGATAAAGGTTTTTTTTTTAAAAAAAACTACAATATCTCGAGGTCTGAATAACTGAGTCTGTCTGAATACAAGAAACGAAAGTGTTGCTAACAACAAAATAACCTTTTACAGTCTACATACACAGATGTCACTAGCATCGCACCACAGTGACAGGATGTATTTGCACATGCAAAAATGGAAATTTATGCAGGCAACCATTGACTCGTTGTTCAGCTGTCCTTCACGTGGTCCCCACTGCACGCTGCTTGGCATGAGCGTAGAATCCCTACAGTGTGGAAACAACAGGCCATTTGGCCCAACAAGTCCATACTGACCCTCTGAAGATTAACCCACCCAAACCCATTCCCCATTACTCTACATTTTACCCCTGAATAATGCATCTAACCTGCATATCCCTGAACACTATAGGTGAATTGTTCATGCTAAATTCCCCAACCTGCACATCTTTGGATTGTGGGAAGTAACTGGAGAACCCGGAGGAAACCCACGCAGACATGGGGAGAATATGCCAACTCCACACATTCGCCTGAGGCTGGAATCGAACACCGTTCTGTGGTGCTGTGAGGCAGCAATGCTAACCACTGAGCCACTGTGCACCCTGTGGTCACGTGGACAACAAAAATGACCCTGCCATTGTGGCGGACAGAAAACAGCCAAAGAAAGGAAAGAAATCAGATGGGTAAAAGATGTTACAGAATCAAATTGGAGGTTATGATCAAAATTGTGGAACTTAGTGGGTGCATTCCGAAGGCTGTTGAGTGCCCACTTCAAAGACAGGATGGTTTTTTTTTGAGTTTAGTTTAACTTCATTGGAACACTGGCATCATTAGCTGCCTCTCTTTTTGAAGATGGCATCAATGCAACAGTTAACTGGCGTTTGCTTTGTGACTGAACAGACTGACTGATTCTCAACCCATCAATTTTTGGGAACGGAGAGCAGAATGTTCCCTGAAGTACTGGGATCCAGAGTGAAAGATTTTTTTTTTTCTTCTCTACTTAGTTTCATTTGTACGGTTATATGACTGGAGCGTGATTTATCCTGATAGACACGTTACCACCACTTTGATAGTAAGCTCTTTCCAATGACTACTCTTAATGCTGACATGTTTCAAAAAGAAATTCAGGGAATTGTTTCGTTGTACTGCATTATGCCCTCTGGTCCTAGACTCTCCCATAAAGGGAAATAACCTTTTCTGTTCTACCCTGGCAAATCCTCCCTCAATCTTGTACATTTCAAATAAGGTCACCTCTCATTTTGTTATATTCTAATGAGTGTAGTAGACAGCAAAGAAGGTTACCTCCGAATACAACGGGATCTTGACCTGATGGGCGGATGAGCCGAGGAGTGTCAGATGGAGTTTAATTTAGATAAATGAGGTGCTTCATTTTGGAAAGGCAAATCAGGGTAGGTTCTGGGGAGTGTTGCTGAACAAAGAAACCTTGGAGTTTAGGTTCATTGTTCCTCAAAAGTGGAGTTGCATGTAGACACCGAAAGGAAGACGACATTTGGTATGCTTGCCTTTATTGGTCAGAGCATTGAGTATAGGAGTTGGGAGGTCATGTTGCAGCTATAAAAGGTATTGGTTAGGCCACTTTTTGGACTCTGCATTCAGATCTGATATCTGTGCTATTGGAAAGATGTTAAACTTGAAAGAGTTTAGAAAAACTTTACAAGGATGTTGCCAGGATTTGGAGGATTTGAGCTAGAGGGAGAGGTTGAATAGGCTGGGGCTATTTTCCTTGGAGTGTCAGAGGCTGTAGGGTGACCATATAGAGGTTTTAAAAAATCATGAGGGGCATGGATATAGGGTAAATAGACAAGGTTTTTTGCCAGGATGAGGGAGTCCAAAGGTAGGGTGCATAGGTTTAAGGTGTGAGGAGAAAAGATTAAAAAGGGATTCGGGGGTAACTTTTTCACACAGGATGGAGTATGTATAGAATGAGCTGCTAGAGGAAATGGTGGATGCTGGTACAATTACTACAATTAAAAGGCATCTGGACAGGTATGAGCAGGAAAGGTTTTGTATCAAATGCTGGCAAATGGGACTAGATGAATTTAAGACATCTGGTTGGTGGGGACAAGTTGGACTGAAGGGTCTGTTTCTGTGCTGTACATCTCTTGGTCTGTACTCAGACTCCATCTACTTAACAACTCCTCATAAGACAGCCTCTCCATACTTGATATCAGTCTAGTGAACCTTCTGTGGCCAACATCTAATGGCAGTATACCTTTTTTTAAATAAAAGGGCCAAAAGCTGTTTTCTGTATTCAGCTAGTGTTCTGACTACTGCCTTTTAGTTTTAGCAAAATTTATGTTCAAATGCCATTCCATTTTGAAATAGAGACCACTTTTGTTTGCCTTCTCTATTACCCACTGAACATTGAATCACAAAAAGCTAGCATCTTTGTCGAGGACCCAACTTCCCCCCTGCTCTATAATTTTCTGTACATAAAAAATATTGAGTTTGTGTATTGTTAGTGCCAAAGTGCATGACCTCACCTTTCACCACATTGTATTGTATTTCTCTCACTCACTGACTTAACCTGTCCTCTGCCTCTGCAAACACTGGATCATTCTTGCTACTTGGCACAAGTGAGGACTGCAGATGCTGGAAACCGGAGTTGAGATCACAGTGGTGCTGGAAAAGAACAGCAGGTCAGGCAGCATCCGAGGAGCAGGAAAATCGATATTTCAGGGAAAAAGCCCTTCATCAGGAATACCTTCCCATCTATTTTTGTATCTGCATTTACCTTTTCAGCATTCAACCCATGATCTATATATTCAGCATTGATCTCTGTGGCACCCCAGTAGTTGCAGGTTGCCATCCTGAAAATGTCATCCCAACCCTGTCTTATGAGTTGGCCAATCCTGTATCCATGCTGATATACTGCCTCCCAACACCTTGGTTTGTCTAATTAAGGAGCCGAATGTGTAGTGCCTTTATCAAATGCTTTCTCAAAAAAACTACATTCTCAAATATTACATTCACTTATTTGCCTTTTATCTATCCTGTCTGTTAATACTTCAAAGAATTCTGGCAAATGTTTGTCGGGCATAATTTCTCCTTTTTGTAAAGCCATACTGGCTCTCCTTGATTGATTGTTATGAATTTCTAAATGCTGTGCTGTGATAAGTAAAGATACACTCGACATAGTCTCCAGAGGGACCATTGGGTTGCTCACTCATGAGAGAACACTGGTAGTGGTTTAACCTGAAGGTCACCATACTTTAGCTGAGGGAAGAGGTTGAGAAGGAGAGTCCTTCAGCTAGTACACAAATTGAACACTGTTGGCATTACTCTGCAGCAAAACAGCCTACCTCTACTAATTACTTTTTTTTTAATATAGTAGGTTCTAACATTTTCCCAATGTTAAGCTAACTGTCCATGTGTTTGTTAGGGTGCTGGTTGGAATGCCAGGTTTCTAGGAATTCTCATGCATGTCTCTGTTTGTTTGGCTTGTCCTAGGATGGATGTGTTGTCCCAGTTGAAGTGGTGTCCTTCCTTTTATCTGTATGTTAGTATACTAGTGACAGAGGGTCATGTCGTCTTGTGGCTAGTTGATGTTCACGTATCCTGGTGGCTAGTTTTCTGTCTGTTTGTCCAATGTAGTGTTTGCTTCATTCCAACCACAACTCTCTCAACAGATATATTGACTTGGATCCCATATACCACCCCCTGAGATAAAGAACACAAAATGGCATCACCATAGGAAATGACATCACAACAGAAAATGACACCACCATCCCCAACCCAAGGAAACCCAAACACATAAATGTAAAGCAGGAAACACAGTGTTTGGAGGCTCACTGAAGAGGTTACCTGGTAGGGTGATGAAATGTCTGAAAATGAACCTTCCAACTCAGCAAGAAAACCTACATCCAGAACCTCAACCTGAGCTTCAAATCTTCTCAAAACTCGCTAAGACATATAAACTGCATTGACTGCTTTTTTTTTTTACTTGATTCTCTACAGTTTGGAAACAGGCCCTTCAGCCCAACAAGTCCACACCCACCCTCCGAAGAGTAACCCACCCAGACCCATCTCCCTCTGACTAATGCACCTAACACGATGGGGCAATTTAGTTTGGCCAGTTCACCTGACCTGCAAATCTTTGGATCGTGGAAGGAAGCCCACGCAGACACTGGGAGAATGTGCAAACGCCACACAGACATTTGCCTGAGGCTGGAATCGAACCCGGGTCCCTGGCGCTGTGAGGCAGCAGTCTAACCACTGAGCCACCGTGCTGCCCTAACTACTTCAACCCTCTTTGTGGTGAAGAGGGGTTAATTGTATCCCCTCTTATGCTTTCGGTCAGTTGCAACAAATAATTTGCTCTTATCCTATGAATGTCAGTTAAAACGCTACTAGTTAAAATTCAGCAGCCAATTACAGGATTTTCCTGAATGAAAGAGTGAAATTTTTATTCCTTACCAACTGAAATAATAAAATGTGACATCAAACACACTAACAAGTGTAAAGCTAAAGAACTGAAAAATGTGTTGCTGGAAAAGCGCAGCAGGTCAGGCCGCATCCCAGGAGCAGGAGAATCAACATTTCGGGCATAAGCCCTTCAGGATGCCCGAAACGTCGATTCTCCTGCTCCTGGGATGCTGCCTGACCTGCTGCACTTTTCCAGCAGCACATTTTTCAGCTCTGATCTCCAGCATCTGCAGTCCTCACTTTCTCCTAGTAAAGCTAAAGAATAAGTGTGTCTCGTGTGGTGATGCTGCTCCTTTAACAAGGTTATGCTGTCCTTGGCTTTTTTTTTCAGAGATTGTAAAAGCAGTGATTCTGACAAGTCGAAGTTTGAAGGTTTTTCGGGCCAATTTGATTATAGCTAATAGATACTACCTCAGGTAAAAGCCTTTCAAATTCTTTTTCAAAAAAAGAAGACAGACATGTGTATAAGAAAGGGGAGTGGCCAGTTCTCCCAGCTCAGCTTTTCTCTCTATGGTTCAGTTTGGTTTTTAGCAATCTGGTTGTTCACTGAAAGCAGGCAATTAGTGAGGCTGCTGGTCCAAGAAAGGGCTGCATGGAAAAAGGTCTTCAATGCTGAATATCTCTGCCATCTCTCTTGTAAGACTGTTTGATTTTACCTTTTGGAGTTTTTATAGGGATTTTGAAAAGGCATCATTTAAATTGGGATAAGTTGAAGGGTTTTTTGAATAGATTAAGTTATTCCATTTTTTTTTGTTTTGTTTCATTTGGTAATCTTGTCATTAAATTCTGGTTTGTGTAAAGCGAAGTGATTTGACCATCTGCATCTCCCCTGGAATAACCGTGTTGCACCTGCTTAAAACAATTAGCAAAGTTTTTAGGGTCTGAGCAACTTAATGGTTTGAGAAGCATGAAGAATAAGTCCTCAAGATTTTTTGAGTTTTTAGAGTAGAACTTGAGACTATGGCTGCTTAGTTATGTAAAGTATTCTCAGCATTAGCAAGATTTGCAGGGTCCTTGAATTCACTTTTTTGATTTGCTTTATTATTAGTGCTAGCTTTTAAGAGATTGAGGTGGAAACGTAAAGAACACAACTGGAAACATAAATGCTGCGAATCACAGTTTAGGCAACATCCATGGAGAGAGTAAGCTAGCATCTAGCTGCCTGCTCATCAGAGCTGAAGTGTGGAGGGGGCAGCATTTATGATGCAGTAGTGGGAAGGGAGGGTGTTGGATTGCTCGAGGAGAAACGGTGTTGATGGCTCAGATTGTGATCGGGGGAATGAGAATGGCAGAACAATGGTGTGTCTAACTGCCAGGCTTGAAAGAATTTGCATTCCCACTGGAGTGGAGGTAGGGGAGAAAGGACATGACGACAATGTAATTAGCAATTTGAAGGTGTTGAACTCAGTATCCAGCCCAGAATCTTCAGTAATTTGCTCTGAGAGTAAGGCTTCCAGGTTCTGTTAGGTATGCTTTTTTCCTCTCCCCAAAAGCTGTTTTTGTGGAAATACAATTCATTTGTGTATTTGTGTCTGGAGTTTTTTTTTTTAAAGCTTGAAAATCTGTGTGACATTCTTCTCAATGTGAAACTTTTGGAAAGGTAAATTTAAAAATAGACTTTTTTTTCAGGCCTAACTGAGTTTGCTTTCTTTGAAATATTGATTTCAGCTTAGACTCTCTCTCATTCCCTTCATGAGCTTGAATCAACCTGGACAGATGAGAACTGCAACCACCTTAATTCAGTGATCATCTACAAAAATCACTTTATTCCATTAAAATCTCAGTTTTAAAATTTGAAATTGCAAATTAATGGTCTATATTTTACCATTATTATGACACAATCACTCTTCTTTCATACTTGCAGGTTGATTAATTAGTACCTTCCTAAAGGTTTAAAACTTTTTCTCTGAACTTTTTCCAAAAATTTGCCCATCACTGTATTGGGCAGTCTGCTCTGGAATTATTCAGTCATCTTTTTAAACAATGATACACCTGTATTTCTAAATATGCTCAGGGATGCCCTTCATCATGGCATTTGTGTTAGTGATTTATAATTTTTGTTTTGAGTGCAAATTTAAACCAAAGTCCAACTTTGCTTTCATTGTATATTTGTCACAGCTTTAAACTTCACCAGAAGGATTCCATTCTTTAACCAGTATTCTTGTCGATAATTTTATTTGCCTATTAAAACCTCCATTAGAGTGCCAGCTTACCATACTACAGAGGGTTAGGGTTTGTGCTTGCAGCTTCCTTGGGCAAATTCTAGTTTGATTTGTGCTAGCTGATGTTGAGTTCAGTCTATATGTTTTATGATGAAGATATTAGTTGCTTTTTCCAAGTAACACCTTTGCTGTATGTAAGGAGATCTCTGCAATGTGGGAATTTGACAATAACCGTGTCATTACCAGGAAACCAAATAATTGTCAAAAAGCAATATTTGTCTTAACTTGTATGTTTGCTCAAAAAATTTATAATAGGTATGACATTCATGATTTTACCTTGCTAGATTTAAAAGCTGTAGCAGTTTTCAGTACATTCTTCAAGTATAGTCATTTCTTGTGTAAATAGCTTTCCAGCATTGCTAGTTGTGATTTTTAACATGTAACGATCAATAATAAAATGCACAGCCATGTCAAAATGCAGGCTATTGTTTACCTTGAAGGAGCAGCATTCCAAAATCTAGGATATATACTATTTATTACGTTGACTAATAGAAAATTGTTTGAAATGTATTTCAAGCTGAACCAGTAGTTCTTTGTTTATGCAAATATGCAAGTTCCACAGCTCCCCTGAAGAGTTATTTCCGTCTTTTGTGGGTGTGGAAAAGAACACGACACTAAGCTTCATTTTGACACGTCAGCAGATCAGTGTACAGTGAATTATTTTAATAAGGAGTGAGACTGGAATGGATGGTAAAATGGATAAAATAATTCAAGGGGAAAAAGCACTCATTACTGCAATTCTGTATAGAAGTGTGATTCATTGCAACATTATTCAATCAATAGTGTAATGGAAAATGCAGGGCAAGTGCTCAAATTTAAACACAACTGGGACTGTTGCAATATTAAATCAAAATATTTAATTTGAACGAACAAATCTGTGTCATCTGTTTTAAGTTGGAAACCCAGAACAAAACAGGTAATGAAGGGTCTGGCGACTACAATTACATGTTATTCTCTAGAAAAACCTGAATTTGGACGGCCATTTAACTATTTTGGGATTGTGATGTACTGTGCAGAAACAGGCCATTCAGCCCAACCAGTCCATGCCATTGTTTATGCTCTGTTCACTGTCTAAATGTAACATTTTAAACATGTGTTCATTTCCTTATGCATGTCTAGTTTCATCCACAAACTCATCTACACTGTCAATGTGACCTAGTTCCTGTTGTAGAACATTTACATTCTTAGCAATATTTTGGTTAGCATCTGTCTCCTGAATACCCTTTTACTTTCTTTTAGAGGACATTGATGTCCTCTAGTTAAGCTCTTCTTTCATGAAGAAATACTTTTTGTGCCCATTCTAACAAAACCTTTTCAATAGTTTTAAATGTTTCATTAGATTGCCCTGTTGCTTTTTATTTTCGAGATAAGGCACCCTACCTATCAGTTCTTTCCTGATGTTATATCAATGCATTTCTGGTACTTTCAGTGGGAGAGGGGACATGCCAGTATTTATGGTCACAAGTCCCAAATAAAGACTGAACTAAGATGTTCTGCATGGAGTGTATGAGGAGCTAGGCACTAAATTGAAAAGCAAAACCTCCAAAAGTTATGAATTCTGGATTTTTAAGTAGACTGCAGATTTGCACAGAGTAAAAAAAAAAAAATTGGAAGGACAATGGGTTTTGATTCATGAGGCACTGGCATCGGTATGGGGGAGGTGGGGACTGTACTGTTAGGGGGGTCAACACTTGAACCATGCTGGAACCAGTGTTCCTGTGCGCTGCATAAAACTAGAGAAAAAGAGGATTTTAAACTCAGAGACAAGGGATCAGATATGAAAACGATCAAAGAAGGCATAAGGTAAGAGGAAAATAGTCATACATGAAGGTCAGAGGAGCAGAAAGGGGCTGAGGGTGGAACAGAAGCTAGGAATACACCAGCAATCCAGGCTAGATGTTCTAAAGATAACAATTGCATGCAGCATTCATTATATAGCCAATTCATATACAGGTAATAGCAAATAAATATGATAGCCATTATGACATGGCTTCAGGATACCAAGGATTTGAATTTTGAGGGCTACATGACATTTAAAAATATAGGGATCTAGAGGGGTAGCATTGTAATTAAAAAATCCATTTTAAATAATCCGTAGGGTTCAGCTGTGGATGTAGAATCAGTTTGGGTGCTAATGAGAAAGTGGGGAGTGAAGTCAATAGTGGGAGTGTTCTCACTAGGGTTGGGGAATATAAGAATAAATATTAGGCGTTTGTGATATAGGGACAATAATAATCATGAGTGACTTTGCACTTTACAGTTAGTGGCCAGGATGAGGAATTCATAGAATTTCTTAGAGTGTAGCATGTTTCGTAACCAACAAGAGCAGATTATATTGGTATTCTGTAATATGACAGGATTAATTCATGGTCTCTGGTAACAGTAGCTGCAATGATTAAATTTTACCTGCATTTTGACAGGGAGAATCTTTGGGCTAAGACAAAGATTTTAAACCTAAATAAAAGCAAATGTGTGGCATGAAAGTTGACCTAGCTGAATTTAATTGATATAGTAGGCTAGGGGTTAGATCAATAGTGACACGGTGACAGACACTTTTGGGGATATTTCAGAATAAGTATATTCTGACTATAAAGAAAAGTTGTAAAGAAAGGAACCTACCATCCATGAATAACTGAAGTTAGGCAAAGCATCACATTTGAAAAAGCTTATTTCTGTGTAATGCTAATTGTCAGGTGATTGGTAAGAATGTAAAGTATGACAATGTCTAAAAGCATAATTGAGATGAAGAAATTCAAGTGAGAGGGGGAGCTGGCGGAGAATGTTTTAAGTGGATTGTATCAGTTTCTATAGGCTTTTTTTAAAGAAAATGAACTCTGTATTTTTTTTAAAAAGGAAATGGAGGCTTAATTAGTAGATAATAAGAAAATGACTGTGGATGAACAAGTTTTTTGCTTTTGTCTTCAAGAGCATTAAAACAAAAAATTCAGTAATAACTGTAAATCCTGAAATGGAAGGAAGAGAGGGACCTGATGAAATTAACGATTAAGAAAGAAATGATAAGCAAATAATTTGATAGAACTGTGGACAGAGAGGTCTGAGTCCAGATGGATTTCTTCCTCGTCTTGAGGTTTCTAATGAGAAAATTTAATTCCTTGCATTCAGGAAAGGTCCCATCAGATTGGAAGGTGGAAAATATAAAACCTCTATTCAAGAATAGTGAGTGGGCAATAATCTGTCAGATGATGTGTTATATGCTAGAATGTGAACGAGGAATGACAAAGCACACTCACTTAAAAGGAGGATAACTACTGAATTTCGAGATGCAGCGGGATTTGGGTTTTCTGGTACAGGAGCCACAAGAAGTTAGAATGAAGGGGCAGTATGTAATCAAACCTAATGGAATGTTGCCCTTAGCAACAAAGAATTGAATATAAAAGTAGGAATTTTATACTAAAGTTGTTATATCAGGCGTTAGTGAGTTGACAGTACAAATATTGTGTGCAGTTTTAATTTTCTTTATTTTAAGGAAGTATATAAATATGCTGGAGGCAGTTCAGAGAAGTCTTACCCTAGAGTGATACTTGGAATGAGTGGGTTGTTGTATGTCAGTAGATTGAACATGAGCAACCTGTCCAATCAAGCCTCACTTCATTTTTTTTGAACAAGTATAAGGTCCTGAATATATAACACCATCTCTGAACAGATTGATTAGAATAAGTTTAGGGAATGTTGTGGCAAAATGACACTGTCCGTACCTCTGATTCAAGAGGCCTAGGTTTAGGTCCCATCTGGTCCAGAGAGGTTGTTTATATCTAAGATCATGAATGGTCTTGGGCACATTGGTTGTGGGACGGAAAGAAAAGTTTCCTCTTGTGAAGCAGTCTAGAATTAGAGTGCACTGTTTTTAAAAAAAAAAAGTTGCCCTTTCAAAACAGGTGAGAAGTTTGATTTCTAGACTTGTCCAACTTTTAAATTCAGAAGGTGGTGGAGACGGGGTCATTGAATATTTAAGGCTGAAGTGGATTGATGCTTTTAGGCAGTGGTTTGAGGATTATTTGAGGGGTAGATCTGAATATGGAATTTGAAATACAAGCAGCTCATCAATTATCTATTGAACTTCAGAGCAGTCTAGAAGAGTCAAATAGTCTCCAACACTCCCATTTCATATGGTCTTATCATTTTTGAAGCATACAGATCCTGAGGTACTTGACTAAGTACTGGCAGGATGTTTCCTTTTCACAGGGAGATTAGAATTGGGGGGCAGTTAAATCAAGTCTCCCTTTTAAGACTAAGAGGGTAATTTACAATAAGAAATTTTGGCTCCTAGTGAGCAATGGAGGCTGATTCAGATGGAGTTGGACCAAGAGTTGATAATAACTGTAGGCATTGAGGAAAAAAGTGGAGTTCACACCACAACCATGTCAGCCTGATCTTAATGTTGGTGGGGCATGTTTGAAAGGCTAAATTACCTATTTCTGCTGCTGAGGGGACGAGACATTTTAAATAGTGTACCAAAACAGAAGTTGCTGGAAAAGCTCAGCAAGTTTGGCAGCATCTGTGAAGAGTAATCAGTTAATGTTTTGAGTTCACTGACTCTTCCTCAGAACTGATGATAGCTAGGAAAATGTAGGTTTATATGCAGAAGATAGGATGGGGGGAAGCAAGTAAGGAATAAAACAATAGGTGGGGATAGAGCCTAAAAAGAGAACAGTTGGGCAGACAAAGGAGTGGGTAACAATCCGGTTAGGAGGGTGACGAGCTGTTAATGAAGACTGTGTTAGTGACTAACAATAGGTAGTGTGTAATGGCAGACTATGATAACAAGGCCTGGTGTGTGGGAAAGGGGGCTTGGACATGGGAGAGTTCAGGCCCTAAAATTATTGAACTCCTATATTGAGTTTGGAGGGCTGCAAGGTCCCCAAACCAAAAATGAGATGATGTTCTTTCACCTTGTGCCGAGCTTCGCTGGAACACCAAACCTGACGGAGATGTTGGCTAGGGAACAGTGTTGTATGTTAAAATGGCAGGTGACTGGAACCTCAAGGTCTGTCTTGCAGGCAGAATGTCGATGAAGCTATTTATGCCTGCTGAGCTTTTCCAGCAACTTATGTTTTTGTCTCTGATTTACAGCATCTGCAATTCTTTCAACTTTCGTTTTAAATACTGTAGCTAGAGCAGGTCACTGGTTTGGGATTATTCTAAAAGGGAGGCAAAAAACAGGCTGTTTAGCTTAATGTCTGTTTTTGGGGTTAGATTAGATTAGATTACTTTACAGTGTGGAAACAGGCCCTTCGGCCCAACAAGTCCACACCGCCCCGCCGAAGCGCAAACCACCCATACCCCTACATTTACCCCTTACCTAACACTACGGGTAATTTAGCATGGCCAATTCACCTGATCTGCACATCTTTGGACTGTGGGAGGAAACCGGAGCACCCGGTTATTTTTTATAATACTCTAATAGAGCATTTAGAAATACATAAGAATATGAAGCAGTGTTAGCATAGTTTCATGAAGGAGAAATCATGCCTGACAAATTTATTAAACCAGAAGTGGATGTAATATGTTTGGATTTTAAAATGGCATTTGAGGTACTGTATATAAAGCTACTTAAGATGAGAATCCATGGTATTGGGAAAGCATGGGTAGAGGATTGGCAAATTAATAAGAGCTGGGATAAGGAAGTTTTCAACCTGTAATTCATATAATGCAACAGATCAATGCTGGGGTTACAATTATTTAAAATATCTTAATGGCTTACATGAGAATGTAATATTGCCAAATTTATGGATGCCAGAAGTAGGAAGGCAAGTGGTGAGGATCACTGTCTTCAGAGGGTTATTGAATGATTAACTGAGTTGGAATAGAAGAGCTGAGTGCCATTTACGTGGTCCTTTTTTTGCCCTGGACAAAGTTTGTACTGGTGTTGCCCAGGTGTCGAAATTGAGTCCCTTGGTTTTTTTCTGATTTATGTAAATGATCCAGGTCTTGCTATTGCAGGGTACAGTTTCGTAGTTTGCAAATGGCGCAATCTCTAAGAATTGTAAATTGAGGACAATGTAGTACTCTAGAAGAGCATTGACAAGTTGGCATGGTTGGTGAATAGGCAACAGATTTAAGTTCAGTCCAAAGAAGTGTGAGGTGATGCACGTCTGTACAAAGAACATACAATAGGAAATAAAGGGTGCTATTCCAAATGGTGACCATGAGCAGAGAGCTGGATGTACATGTGCGAATCATTAAAGGCGACTGGAGTCTACAAGTCTTAATTTATCTTGAATAAAATTTATATTACAGATTAGCTCTTGTTACTAAGGTGGTTGATTCTTCATTTGAAGGAACAAAAGGTGTGTTCACCAATAATAGAGGAATTTAAAAAATGGGCATTGGTTCTTGTAAGAAGTTTGAGGAGCTTGGATATTTTGGAACATGGTATGGTTGAAGATGTTGATACAGCAGGAGAAATGACAATGTTTTAAATGTGAACGGTTTCACTCCTTGAATCAGTGAAGATAGAGCAGAATGTGAATAGTTTGGAACTTGATGTTTGTCATGAATGTTGAAGACTTCTTAGACTTCTTGTGCCAAGGGAATATTTTCTGTTTTACTTGTGGGACAGATAGATGTATTACATTGGACTATCTCATGTCTCTTAGTAATGGATTATGCTATTTGTCTTGAATTTTTTATGCTGTACATTTTAAATTGTAAAAGAACAAAAAATAGTCTTACTGGTATTTCAAACTGAAGACCTCGTTCATTAAATTTGTATTTTCTCCTCTTTCTGGTTTCCCTTTATGATGGGTCTTACATTTTGACTGTATTGAATACCTGAATTTATTGCTAATTTTTGCTGGATTCTTACAATTCCTGTGTGACTCTTGCCTCCTCACCTTCCTGTCACCCAAGCATGTTCTGTTTCAATTTTACCTCTAGTCAAGTAACCTTCTCCCCATTTCACCTGAACTGATAACTATTTATTTGCCACCTTAGTTTTTGGAGCCTTGGAGTCATAGAGTCATAGAGATGTAAAACACGGAAACAGACCCTTCAGTCCAACTCATACATGCCGACCAGATATCTCAACCCAACCTAGTCCCACCTGCCAGCACCTGGCCTGTATTACTCCAAGCCCTTCCTATTCATATACCCATCCAAATGCCTTTTAAATGATGCAATTGTACCAGCCTCCACCACTTCCTCTGGCAGCTCATTCCATAAACATACCACCCTCTGTGTGAAAAAGTTGCCCCTTAAGCCTCTTTTTTTATCTTTTTCCCTTTCACCCTAAACCTATGCCATCTACTTCTGGACTCCCCCCATGAATTTTATAAACCTCTATAAGGTCACCCCTCAGCCTGCGTCGCTCCAGGGAAAGCAGCCCCAGCCGATTCACCCTCTCCCTGTAGCTCAAATCCTCCAACCCTGGCAACATCCTTGTAAATCTTTTTCTGAACCCTTTCAAGTTTAACAAATCTTCCTGATAAGGAGACCAGAATTGCACGCAATATTCCAACAGCGGCCTAACCAATGTCTTGTACAGCCGCAACATGACCTCCCAACTCAATACTCTGACCAATAAAGAAAAGCATACCAAATGCTACCTTCACTATCCTATCTACCTGTGATTCTACTTTCAAGGAGTAATGAACCTGCACTCCAAGGTCTCTTTGTTCGGCAACACTCCCTAGGACCTTGGCATTAAGTGTGTACGTCCTGCTCAGATTTGCTTTCCCAAAATGCAGCACCTCCCACTTGTCTAAATTTAAACTCCACTTGCCACATCTCAGCCCATTGGTCCATCTGATGAAGATCCCATTGTAGTTGGAGGTAATCTTCTTCACTGTCCACTACACCTCCAATCTTGGTGTCATTTGCAAACTTACTAACTATACCTCTTATGCGCACATCCATATTATTTTTATATAAATGATGAAAAGTAGTGGACCCAGCACCGGTCCTTGTGGCACTCCACTGGTCACAGGCCTCCAACACCACCTTTTACCTTGGAGCCAGTTTTGTATCCTGTATTCCATGAGATCTAACCTTGCTAACCAGTCTTCCATGGGAAACCTGGTCAAATGCCTTACTGAAGTCCATATAGATCACGTCTACCACTCTGCCCTCATCAATTCTCTTTGTTACTTCTTCCAAAAACGCAATCAAGTTTGTTAGACATGATTTCTCACACACCAAGCAATGCTGACTATCCCCAATCAGTCCTTCCCCTTCCAAATACACGTACATCCTGTCCCTCAGGATTCCCTCCAACAACCTGCCCACCACTGATGTCAGGCTCACTGGTCTATAGTTCCCTGGCTTGTCCTTACCACCTTTCTTAAACAGTGGCACCACATTAGCCAACCTCCAGTCCTCCGGCACCCCTCATGTGACTATCGATGATACAAATATCTCAGCAAGGGCCCCAGCAATCATTTCCCTAGCTTCCCATAGAATTCTAGGGTACACCTGGTCAGGTTCTGGGGATTTATCCACTTTTATGCATTTAAAGACGTCCAACACTTCCTCCTCCTCTGTAATATGGACATTTTTCAAGATGTCACCATCTATTTCCCTACATTCTATAATCTTCCATGTCGTTTTCCACAGTGAATACCGATGCAAAATACTTGTTTAGTATTTTCACCCACCTGCGGCTCCACACAAAGGCCGCCTTGCTGATCTTTGCGGGGCCCTATTCCCTCCCTAGTTACCCTTTTGCCCTTTAATGGAAAAACCCTTTGGATTCTCCTTAACTCTATTTGTCAAAGCTATCTCATGTCCCCTTTTTGCCCTCCAATTTCCCTCTTCACTTGATCTATCCTGTCTATACCTGACATATGCTTCCATCATTTTCTTAAGCAATCCCTCAATTTCTTTCATCATTCAGCATTCCCTACACCTACCAGCCTTTCCTTATGTCCATACTGTCTCTGGACACTTGTTATCTCATTTCTGAAGGCTTACCATTTCTATTGTTCCTTTACCTGTGAAATCTGCCCCCAATCAGCTTTTGAAAGTTCCTCCAATTTAAGAGTAAGGCCACGTTTGACGGTATTAGGTAAGAGTAGGTCAAGTTTTTGCACCTTCTCTAGTAGGTACATCCACATACCGAATCAGAGAATTTTCTTGTACACGCTTAAATTCCTCTCCATCTAAACCCTTAACACTATGGCAGTCCTAGTCTGTTTGGAAAGTTAAAATCCTCTACCATAACCATCCTATTATTCTTACAGATAATGGAGAACTCCTTACAAGTTTGTTTGTCAATTTCCTCTGACTATTAGGGGGTCTACTATAAATACAATCCCAATAAGGTGATCATCCCTTTCTCATTTCTCAGTTCCACCCAAATAACTTCCCTGGATGTATTTCAGGGAATATCCTCCCTCAGCACAGCTGTAATGCAATCCCTTATCAAAAACGCCACTCCAGCTCTCGCCTCTCTTTCTGTCCTTCCTATAGCATTTGTATCCTGGAATAGCAAGCTGCCAGTCCTTTCCATCGCTGAGCCACATTTCTGTAATTGCTATGGTATCCCAGACCCATGTTCCTAACCATGCCCCGAGTTCATCTGTCTTCCCCATTAAGCCTCTTGCGTTGAAATAAATGCAGTTTAATTTCAGTCCTACCTTGTTCTGTTTTGTCCCTTGATTCACCTTTTGTTCTCAATTGAATCAGTGTTGGATTGATCTCTTTCCTCACTATCTCCCTGGGTCCTCTTCTTTTTTTTGCCCCCTCCCCACTAGTTTAAATCCTCCCAAGCAGCTCTAGCACATCTCCCTGCCAGGATATTAGTCCCCTTCCAATTTAGGTGCAATCCATCCTTCTTGTACAGGTCACTTCTACCCCAGAAGAGATTCCAATGATCCAAAAATATGAATCCTTCTCCCATGCACCAGCTCCTCAGCCATGCATTTATCTGCTCGGCCCTCCTATTCCTGCCCTCACTAGCTCTTAGCACTGGGAATAATCCAGATATTAGTGCTCTCAAGGACTTTTTTAAAATTCCTGCCTAACTCTCTGTAATCTCCCTTTGGAATCTCATCCTTTCCTCTTCCTGTGTCGTTGGTTCCAACGTGTACAGTGACCTCCTGCTGGGCCCTCTTCCTCCTTGAGAACGTTCTGCACCCTCTTTGAGACATCCTTGACTCTGGCAAAGGGAAGCAACACATCATTCTGATTTTTTGCTGTTGGCCACAGAAACATCTGTCTGTACTTTGGACTAGACTCCCCTCACACAATTGATCTCTTGGAACCCGACGTACCCCTCGATGCATTAGGTCTCAATACCAGAAACTTGGCTGTTTGTGCTACGTTCCCCTGAGAATCGATCACCCCCTACATTTTCCAAAACAGCATACTTGTTTGAAATGGGGATAGCCACAGAAGACTCCTGCACTACCTGCCTACCTCTCTTACCTTTCCTGGAGTTAAGCCATATATGTGACTATCTGAGTCTTTTTCCGCCTTCCTATAAGTGCCATCCATTGCATCCCTTTGCTCTTGTAAATTCCTCATTGCCTCTAGCTGTCTCTCCAATTGATCCATTCGATCTGATAAGATTTGCAACCAACTGCATTATTGCAGATATAATCCTCAGGAACCCCTAAACTCTCCCTAAACTCCCACATCCGACAAGGGTATATCTCTCTACTCAAGGCTATTTTTGCTTCTTTCAATCTACAGATCCAGAAAATAACACTTCTGACATTTTTACCTTCCTGTAGCAAGGAAGAAAGAAGGGTTGACTAGGTTAACTGTTCTGTTAAAAATTCATTTTGTACATGAGAGGATAAGACTGAGTTAATCTTTGAGCCCTCCACTGTGGAATTTGCTAGTTATTATTTCCATTTTGTAACTGATTTAATGAATAATGATTCCAGAATGATAGTGTCCCTACTCCTCGACCAGGAGACTCGTGTTCAAGTTCCACCTGCTCCAGAGGTGTGTAATAAGTTTGAACAGGTTGGTTAGGAAAATAGGTTAATCAAAAAAAAGCTCTTGACGGCTGCAGTGGTGCAGTGGAGGTATCCCTACCTCCTGGGCCAGAAGGCTTGGGTTGAAGTCCCACCTTCTCTCAGGGTATCTTTCAACAGTTTGGTTAGAAAATATCTAAGGGCTCTTCAGAAATGTGCAGTGATAGTGTTCCAATCTCTGAGCCAGGAGATTGTATTCAGGTCCCATTTGCGCCAGAGATGATGTAATGCCATCGCTGAACAGGATTAGTGAAATTAATAAGGGGTCTTGTACAACAGTGTTCGTGTCCCTACCTCTGAGTCAGGAGATCTGAATTCAAGTCCCACCTGCTCCAGAAATGTAATAACATCTCCATACTGATTAGAAAATAGATAAGGGCTCTTGTGATAAAGTGGTAGTGTTCCTACCTTGAAGCAAACTTTGAGTTTCATACTTAGGCAGTGGCTGGTGACACTGTGGCATGTCCTCGAGATTTGAGATTTATGTGGATAGCACATTGAGAGATGGTCACACTGTCACTTAAGGGACTAGAGGAAGAAAGGAAATGGGTTACTGCCAGATAGTCTCAGAAATAGGTAGATCCTTGGGGTTCCACTCAAATCCAGTTTTCTATTTTGGAAGCTGATGAGGGTGCTGGTTTCTGAAGGCAGTGCAGTCAGAGCCAAGCTTCTCGTTCTCCAAGTGGCCCAATTGTACAGGAGGGGAGGAAGAAGAAAGGAGGAATACTAGTGATAAGGGATTTATTAGGTAAGGGAACAGACAGTTGTCTGACTCCAGGATGATCATCTTAGTTAGGTCCACTGTCCTAGAAATCTAAGGGGACAATGGCACCTGTACAAACCAGACATGTTATACTTGATCAGAGCTGGGATTGAGGTTCCTGTGGAAGTTGTGCTAGTGCTGTTGGGAGGGCTTTAACTTAATTTGGTGAGGCAATGGGAACCAAGAAAAAATAGTAGCAGTGAGTACTATGGCTTGCAAAATACTTGAGTACACAGCTAACAGTAGTATAAAAGTTAATAGGTGAAGCCTGAATAGGGGAGAAAGAAGTCTAAAACACAGTTAATGTGCATGCATGTAAATGCAAGGAGTACAGTAAATTTGGGGAGTTAGAAACTTATTACAATGTCACTGCCATATCATAATTCTGCAAAGGTCTGGCTCAAGGAAGGGCAAGACTGGGTGTTGAATATTCCTGAGTATATGTTTTTCAGTAAAGTTAGAAAAAGGAAAGGAGGAGGGTAAACTTGGTTAAAGATATTGCAATGCTGGAGAAGGAAGAGTCTGTGGTTCAAGGACAGTCACTTTGGCTGGACCTATTTAATAAGGAGAGTGCAGTTACATTGCTCAGTGTACTCTATAGACCACCAACTCTTGAAGGATGTAGGGTCATAGTTCTAGCATGGAAGCAGACAGTTTGGTCCAACTAGTCCACGTTGACCATGTTCCCAAACTAAACTAGCCCCACTTGTCTGTTTGGCTTCTAACATTCCAAATCTTTCCTATTCATGTATTTCTCCAAATGTCTTTTTAAATGATATAACTGTAGCTGCATCCACCACTTTCTCAGGCAGTTTATTCCACAAGAAAATTAGAAATCCAACATTTTATAGAGTAATTAGAATTGGGGAGTTCAGTTACTCAAGTATAGACTGGGATACTGGTAGACAACGGGGTAGTGAGATTGCTGGAAACCATCCCAAACAGTGTCCAATCCAACTAGGAATGATGCAGTGTTGAGCCTGGTCAACACCTTGATGAGATGAGTCAAATGTCAGCGGGGAAACATCTAGGAGACAGTGGTATTGGAGAATGAAGTCAACAATCCAAAGTAAGGAAAAAACATGTCAGAGAACCATCTTTAATGGAGCAAGAATAGGGCTGAGTAGAATTGATTTGGCAAAAGAGGTTAGTGGGAAAAACAGTACCCAAACCATCTGCTCTTTCAAGAAATTAGTTGTTATATTCCCTCTAATGGAAAAGATGGGAAAAAGAGTTCCCTGGATGACAAAGGAGATAGAACTTAATGTTTGAAAGAGAAAATGTGTGTATGACTGGTGCAAAGTAGAAAATAAAGTTGAAAATAAACTGGAATTACTGAAGATATAGGAATGGGTAAGCAAACAAATAAGAGCATCAAAGAGGAAATACGAGTAAAGACTGGCAGCTAACATAAAGGGAAGTCCCAAAGTTTTTAATAGGCGTATAGGTGATAAGGGAGTGGACAATAAAGGAGTTGTAGGACCAATCAGAAACCAATAAGCGGATTGATGCATTGAGGCAAGGGACATGGCTGAGGTATTAAATGAATAGTTTGCATCTGTCTTTACAAAAGAAGAGGGTGCTACCCAGGCCATGGTGACAGAAAAAGAAACTCTGTCACTAGAAGAGTTCAACATTATAAAGGAGGAGGTCTTGGATAAATTGTTGACACTTAAAACTTGAAAAGGCACCAGTTCCAAGTGAGATGCATCTAAGCATTCTAATGGAAGTGAGGGTAAAAATTGTGGGGCCATCAACCATAATCCTTTTGATCTATCTTGGGCTCTGAGATGCCAGAAGACTGGAGAACTGAAAACATTGCACCTTTGTTCAAGAAGGACTGTTAGGATTAGACCAGCAATTACAGAGCACCATGTTTAACTTTGGGGGAAGCTTCTAGAAATACTTGTTTTGGGATAGAATTAGAATTAGAATTAGTAATTACATGGAGAAAGGTTGGTCGATTCTAAAGGCAAAATAGTGTTTCACTTGCTGGAGGTTTTTGAAGAGGTGACGAGAATGATCACCTGAGGGTAATGCTGTTGATATTGTAGTATACATGGATTTTCAGAAGGTGTTTGATACAATGTAACATAATTGAGAGGGAAGTTGTATGTCATGATATGAGGGAGACAAGACCTACATTGTACAAAATTGGCGATGTCATAGGAAAGAATATAATGTTCATTTGATATTTTTTGAGCTGGAGGAAGATTCGTAGTGGAGTCCCCCAGGTGGTATTGGGACCATACTTTTCCTGACATATATTAATGACCTTGGTGTGCAGTGGACAACTTTGAAGTTTTTGCAGATTAACTAAACTTGGAAGAATTGTAAAATATGAGGAGGATAGTGTGGAACTCCAAAGCAACATTGACAAGTAGTGGAGTGTGAATAGCTGGTAGATGAGGTGATACATTTTGGGGGAATTAACATTGAAAGCCAATATAAAATAAGGGATACAACACTAAAAGAAGTACAGGAGAGAGGGACCAGGGTTTACAGGGTATGCAGATCACTGAAGTTGGGACAAGTGGAGAGAGCAGTTAAGAGGATATAGTGTTCTTAATTTTACTAATAGAGGCATAGAAGACAAGATCAGGAAGCTGATGTTGAGCTCGTACAAGAGCTCAACCTTAGCGGGAGTATCGTATACAGTTGTGCACAGTTTGTAGGAAAAATATGAGTACATCGGAGAGAGTGAAAAAGCAATTTACAAGAATGATTCCAGGAATGATAAAGTTCAGTTATGAGGATAGTTTGAAAAAGTTGGGACTGTTCTTCTTGGCAGAAGAAGACCGAAAACCTGATGGAGGTTTTCAAACCATGAGTGGGCTAGATAGCATGGGTGGAGAGAAGCTATTTTTCTCCTGTAAATGAGAAGGCATAGGTTAAAGTGATGTGCAAAAGAATAGAGGATGATATTAGAAAAAGAATAGGATATGGAATACATGGCCTGAAATGTAGTGGAGGGAGGTTCAGTTGAGGCTCTCAAGAAGACATTGGATGACTAGTTGGTTAGAAGTGATGTGCAGGGATATGGGGACAAGGCAGGAGATTGGCATTAGGTAATAGAACTGGTGCTAACATTTTGCGTCATTACACCTCTTTCTCATCCGTAACGACTGATACCTCTGACCCCAGGTTCAGGTCCTACCCACTCCGGAGATGTGGGGTAACACCGCTGCACAGGTTGATTTTAGAAAAATGCTTTTGAATAAAGTAAGGAAGTGACCAAGGGGTCAATTCCCACCTGCATCAGAGGTATGTCACAACTTCACTGAACAGATTGAAATAAGATGATAAATGGGATTGACAGAATAGACATGGAGCAGATGTTTCCCCTTGAGGGGCAATCTAGAACAAAAGATCATAGTTTTAGGCTAATGGGTAACAGATTTAAGAGATAATCAGAAATTTTATGACATCTGGTTACAGTCCAACAAGTTTATTTGAAATCACAGGCTTTTGAAGTGTAGCCCCTTCGTCAGGTGAAGTGAGAGGGAAGTGCATAGAACACTATGTATGGGCAGAAAGATCAGAAGATCATACAAATTCTGTGAATGGAGTGCTGAATAATAACTCTGTACAGGTGACCAAAGGGTGTTAGTGGTGTGTGTGAAGTGTCAATAGCTGAATAACAACTGCAGGATGACCAAAAATCCGATTTAAATGAGGCAGAGATAATTACAAAAAATTAAACAATAAGGTGGCGCTGGAAACTAGCGAAAGGCTGGAATAACATGGAACAGAAGCTGCTGGAAAAGCCCAGCAGGTCCAGCAGCTTTTGTGAAGAGATACCAGAAGAAGCATTAGCAGACCCGAAATGTTAACTGTGATTTTTGTTTTCTTCAGATGCCACCAGGCCTACTGAGCAAATCCCAGCAACCCCTGCTCTTGCACCTGATTTATAGCATCCGTATTTCTTTGTTTTTATTTGACTGGCTTAACATGCTAGGTATGAGTCTTGTGCTGAGGGTATAACCAAAGTAATAAATACATGTTGTTCTGCTATAATGCATTCTCAGCGACCTCCTTGTCCCCCCGCCCCCGGGCTCATTCCTGATGAAGGGCTTATGCTCGAAACGTCAATTCTGTTGCTCCTCGGATGCTGCATGACCTACTGTGCTTTTCCAGCACCATAGTCTCGACTCTGATCTCCAGCATCTGCAGTCCTTGCTTTCTCCCTGTTCTGCTGTAACATGTGTTTTCTTAATACAAATTTGCTATAGCACAATTGACGAATTGGATTCACTTTATAAAGTGTGAACTTTTAAAATGTGTTGGCAGTAATGCAATTACAATGCCAACACTTAATGCAAGGATTTACTATAACACGGGTGGCACAAGAATGTAACCATTGAGTTTATAAAAGAATTGTCTGTACATCCAAAACTGCCCAAACTAATTTGGAGATCGAACCAAAACAGGACAGTAAGGAAGATTTTTCAGATGCAGAACAGTGTGGTGGTGGTGTCACATGTACCACGCCATGACCCCAAGATCACAGTTGAGGCCGTCTCCCTAGGTATGGGACTTGGCTGTTAGTTTCTGCTCAAGGCAAACATCTGCAGATGCTGGAATCCAAAGTAGACAGACAGGAGGCTAGAAGAACACCACAAGCCAGACAGCATCAGGAAGTGGAGATGTCAAAGTTTCGAGTGTGACCCTTCAGGTCAGTTTCTGCACTGCAATTGTTATGTATCTCAAAAACAGCTATGGACGCTTAGCCAAAGATCGGAATGCTTCCCAACTGGGAGGCAATATTCCTATCTGGCAACTATATCATGGTGTCCATTCATCCATTGTCGTAGCGTCTGCATAGTCTTAGCAATATTCCATTCCATGGGGCATTCTTGCCTGCAGCATATGAGTTAGACTATCTCCGAGCAGAAATGGATAGCCAAGTGTCATACCCATGAAGATAGCCTCTACTGTGATCTTGGATTCATGTCACACTACATGAATTCTGTAACCTTGCTCCATTTAAGTAACACTTTTTTTTCACTCTTCCTGCATATACTTCAATTTTTATGGACCTCTTGAAATATTTGCAGTTCGAAAACACAAAAGGATAGTTTAGTCAGTCACTTCTGGTATAACATGATAGTTCCATTCCCATGCAGTCCTGCATTATAAGAAAATTACATAATAGCAGCACCATTTAAACTAGTGGAGCCCGAGTCATGTTTATAGCCAGTACAGGTAAGGAGAGTTCACGTTCTACACAATGGTCTAAATTCTTCAATTGTGTTCTAGCCAATTCTGGTTAGAGAAACTCACGTTATAGCGGAACCAAATACTTTTCTGCACGTTATCTGAATTTGAGGTTGTAGAATTAAATATTTGCTCCTTTTGTATTGGAAGCAAAAACTACAAACTGTTTTAGACTTGTTCTGGTATGTTTCCCAATTTGTCCCTAAGTTGTTTACAATATCAATTGGGAAAAATGCAAAATTAGTCAACTATGCCAGTGTTCCTAGTCTAAAAATGTGTTGCTGGAAAAGCGCAGCAGGTCAGGCAGCACCCAAAGAGAAGGAGAATCGACGTTTCGGGCATAAGCCCTTCTTCAGGAAGCCCTCCTTTGGGCTTATGCCCAAAACGTTGATTCTCCTTCTCCTTGGATGCTGCCTGACCTGCTGCGCTTTTCCAGCAACACATTTTTAAGCTCTGATCTCCAGCATCTGCAGTCCTCACTTTCTCCCAGTGTTCCTAGTCTTTCAAGAAAGTACAACTTGCCTTCTGAGAAGGAAACTGAAAACATACTTTGGAATGTGACAGTCTTCTATTTGTATCCACTTTTGTTTTGTACAGAGCAAGCCATTGATCTGTGATTAGTAACATTTTATGGAACAGAATGTTCAAGAGCTGACATCACATCACTTCAATACGGCTCAGCTTTTGAGAAGAGAATATTGCTAGATCACTCAGGATAGTTTGGGGGTCTATGAAGAAGATTTCAAGGGTTTTAGGCATTTGGGAATGTGAAAGGGAGACTGATGCTCTGTGTTAAGAACTGCTGTTAGAGTTGCTAAACTAAGTGGGTTTTGTGTCATGACTCTGAATTAACTTGTATAGTAAGGACATAGGGAAGTTGTAGGAGCTCAAAAGGAGCTATGTGCCATTTAATTGTTTCATACACCTGAGACTGGATGTTGAAAAGAACATCACTGTTTGCTGGAAGCAACTGAGCAAGATTAAAACTCTGCAAAGCTCCAGGCTAAGTACTGACTTGTGAAAGCTTATTACTTGTGAAAAACTGGAGTTCTGCTTTGAGAAAGTACAGTTTTGGAGTCTTGGAGTATACTCTCAGGAAAAGAGGATGATCAAACGGAGCAGGAAAACTGCTAAGATGGTCTGTGATGGTGTTGTTAATTGCCACAAGCTACCTTGTAATTCAGCTACTTATTAAGAAATTTCCGAGGCAATCAAATACTGAACCAGTTATTTGATGTTTATTGCATTTGGCAACCAAATAAGTGCGCTCAAGCAAGTTGTCTAACAGCCAAACTTGGCTTTAACTTGGTTTAATAGTGGGATTTAACTATGATTCCAACCAAGAGCACCTGTCTCTGAATGTCCAGGGTTAAAACCTTATACAGTGTTGTTCTCTGGAATTCTGCTACTGAAAAGTCCTGGAGTTGAATTCTGAAAGTATTTTCTGTCCTTCAAGTTTAAACCGTGACATTATGGATGATCTCTTTGATTCTTCCACCCACAATATTGCAAGTCTGCAGCTTGCCACCTTATAAATATCTTCCCTATTCCTTGCCACAGACAGAGTGTGATTGCTCATTCTTTCAATCCAAGAACAGCTAAGGTTCTGAAGTTTATGCAACCACAATGGAATGGCTGCTAAGAGGAAGTTTCAAGACCAAATTGGCAAAAATGAAGCATTATAATCCCTCATGAACTTGAATGCATTTTGATTATCCACTGGGAGAATTGCGGAGATATCCATGGGATAGTTGTTCTTTGTGTGTTGTGAGGTATTCGGTCACAATCTATCATTCACATATCTCTTTTTGAGTGGCTAGAATCAGGGCGAGTCTCAGAGGACTGGGAAAATCCCTAACGTGACACCCTGTTATAAAAAGGGAGTGAGGCAAAAGATGGAAAATTACAGATTGATTGATCAGCTTAACCTTGACCATGGTTAAGATCCTGGAATCCATTGTGAAGGATGAGATTTCTGAATACTTGGAGGTGTGGTAAAATAGGGCAAAGTCAGCATGGTTTCATCCAGGGGATGTCATGCCTGACACATTTGTAAAATTCTTTAAGGAAGTAATGAACAAGTTAGACCAAGGAGAAGCAATGGATGTTACCTACCTGGACTTCATGAAGGACTGTGACAAGCAAGCTGCTGCACAAGAGGATACGGCGTATGCTAAGGTATGCATGGTGTTAGAGGCAAGGTACTGGCATAGATAGAATGTTTGTGTTATGAAGTTGAAGGTATGTACTGTACCTTTGAATGCTGTTCTGCCCTGAAAGCTTACAAGAGCAGTCTGAGTACTGGAAAATTGAAAATATGTAACATTTGGATGTGAAATAGATAGGAGTTGGTTGCTGTTTTGACAATAATTCTAATTCAACCAATCAGTTTAAATTATGCACCAGATACTAAAACCCAATCTCTTTTTATTGTTTTGCCAAAATCGAACCAATGAGACTATCTGATGTTGGAGATATAAAAAAAGTCAGGCATTTTGAAAATCAGACTGAGCAGCTGTCAGAAAGAGAGACCCAAGACATTGACTGACAGTGTTTCAAAGGTACATTTTCATATGAAACCTACTCGCAGTAAAAAAGATCATTCAGGGAGATATTAGCCGGAAGAAGACACTCCGAAAACAACAGCTGCTGTAGGGTTTTGAAATTTAAGTTGATGTCATTTTAATAGTTGGAACAGTATATTGTTAGAGTTGGAGGCAGGTAATAAGCAGTTAAGATAAAGGGGGGCTTAGAGTTGTAAGTCGTTTCATGTTTGCTTTTAGAGTTAAAGAATAAATTGATATTTTCTTTAAATAGTGGAATTGGGGGTTTTCTGTCACTCAGTTTAAAAGATTACAAGAGGTCAGCTTTTCTGGGTGTTTAATTTAATTAAGAGGGTCTCACCACCAAGTTGCAACACTTGGCTGTCTGGCAGAAAGTGGAGAGTGGGGATAAAAGGATCCTTCACAGGATAGTAACTGGTGACAGCTGGTTTTCCGCAAGGCAATGTTGGGACCACAACTTTCACTTTAGACATTAACAATCTATATGAAGGAACTGAGGGTATTCTGGCTAAGTTTGCAGATGATACAAAGATAGGTAGTATTGAGGATGCAGGGAGGCTGCAGAAGGATTTGGACAGGTTTAGGAGAATGGGCAAAGAAGTGGCAGATGGAATACAAGGTGGGAAGGTAAGGTACAAAATATCTTTGGTAAAAAGTACAGCGGCATGGAGAACTTTCAGAAGTCTGAAGTGCAAACAGACTTGGGAATTCCAGTCCAGGATTCTCTCAAAATAAACTTGCAGGTTGAGTCAGCAGTTAGGAAGATAAATGCAATGCAGACATGTATTTTGAGAGGATTGAATATAAAAGCAGGGATGTACTTCTGAGGCTCTAAGGCTCTGGCCAGACAACATTTGGAGTATTGTGCAGTTTTGGGCCCCATATCTCAGGAAAGATGTACTGGCCCTGGAGCATGTTCAGAGGAGGTTCAGGAGAACGGTCCCAAGAAAGAAAAGCTTAACATAGGAGGCACGTTCAAGGACCCTGGGACTGTACTTTGAGTTTAGAAGGATAAGCGGGGATCTAATTGAATGGCCTGGACAGAGGTAGGTGTTGGGAAGATGTTTCCTTTTGTAGGAGAAACTAGGACCTGAGGGCAAAACCTTAAAGTGCAGGGAAGTCCTTCTTAGAATGGAGATGAGGAGAAGCTGCTTCAACCAGAGAGTGGTGAATCTATGGAATTCGTTGCTACAGAAGGTTGTGGAGGTCAGGTCATTGTGTATATTTAAGATGGAGGTAGATTCTTGAGGGTCAAGTGTTATGGGGATGAAGCAGGCGAGTAAGGTTGAGAAAAGTATCAGCCATGATTGAATTGAGGAGCAGACTCAATGGGCTGAATGGCTTGATTTCTGCTCCTGTGTCTAATGGTCTTGGAGTGATGGATGAACCGGATGCTAATTCTGGGTGTGAGAAATAAGTTGGAACCATAGATTGTACTACTGACTGTATTGTTTATTGCCTGAAACTTGTGGCTTTAATTTCTTAGTAAGTGCTCTGAATGTTTCAGTTCATTGTTACCGGTTCCTAGCCAGATTGTAAGACATGTGATGGTCTGACCTGGGATTGTAATGAAAGCCTTTTGTCACAAATTATCATATATCAACATCTACAATGAAGTGCTGTCTGACTAGTGAGAGTTGGGAGTGTATTTTTTTTTATTTGATCCACAAAGATTGATTTCATAAGCAATCAACATGGCAGCATATAATATCAAACCATAATTTTCTAAAATGTATTGGTCTTGGTAAAGGCATGAATATTTGTTAATATAAATGCAGTAGTTAGATACTTAAGTTTTTGTTTTGATTTTTATGCCTTGTCATTGAATTCCAGTTCTGTCACTGTAGTTTTAAAAATCACAACACCCAGTTATAGTCCAACAGGTTTATTTGGAAACATGAGCTTTTGGAGCACTGCTCCTTCATCAGGTAGTTGTCTGAATCATTAAAGTAAAGGGACGGGTGAATAATAGTGCTATGAAGTAGCACCTGCTTACCACCAACCTGCTCACTGACACCCTGATGAAGGGACGCAACCACCTGATGAAGGGGCAGTGCTCTGAAAGCTAGTGCTTCCAAATAAATCTGTTGGACTAAACCCGGTGTTGTGATTTTTAACTTTGTATACGCCAGTCCAACATTGGTCCTTTTCAAATCAAGAATTTATAGAATTTTGTGATTTGCAAACAATCTCTCCATACCAGTGATCATGTTAGTGAACCCTCTGCTTTTAATTAAATAATATTTTTCCTTAACTGAATGAACCAAAACTTCTCTCAACATTCTAGATGTTGTCTCACTAGCACCTCGTACTTTGCAAGACTTTGCTACTCTTTTTATATTCCAGCCCCCTTGAAATAAGGCCCAACATTCTATTACCCTTTTTTGATTATCTGCTCCATCTGCGTTTGCTTTACGTTTCATGCACTCGTGCCCCATTGTTCCTTTTTGTGGCAGATTTTTCTAGTCTCTTTTTTTAAAAAAAAAATAATGCTCTTGGATTAGGTTGTCTCTTATTGGAGATGGTAATTGTATGGCATTTGTGTAGTGTGAATGTTAATTGCCACTTTTCAGTTCAAGCCTAGATATTGTCCAGGTCTTGTGTTTACTGAGAGACTGCTTAAATTTCTGTGGAGCCATGAATGTGCTGAACATTGCATAATCAACAAACATCCCCATTTCTGACCTGATGGAGGGGAGGACATTGATGCAGCTGAGGATGGTTGGGCCTAGGGCAGTACCCTGAGGAACTCTTGCTGAAATGACTGCCATCCAACAACCACAGCCATCTTCCTGTCAGCTGTGACTCAAACCAGTGGAGAGTTTTCCCCAAACTCTCATTGATCTCAATTTTGCCAGAGCTCAGCACTTTTTTGTTTTTTTGTCCATGTTTTGAGCAAGGCTATAATGAGGTCAGGAGCTGAGTGGCCCCAGCAGAACCTAAACAGGATGTCAGTGAGCAGGTTGGTGCTAAGTAGGTGCTGCTTTATAGCACTGCAAACGACCCGTTCCTTTAATGATTCAGAGTAGATTGTGAGGGAGATTATTATTAAGTTGGATTTTTCCTGCTTATTGTGTGTAGGATATATCTGGCCAATTTTTCATACTGCTTGGTAGATGCCAGTGTCACAGCTGTACATGGCTGGGGTGTGGCAGGTTCTGGAACATTGTTGCTAGGGCCCAAAGCAGTTTCTTGATATCATGTGGAGTGAATTGAGTTGGCTGAAGACGATGCCTGTGATGCTGGTGACCACTGGAGAAGGCCAAGATTGTATTTGCCTTCCTAACTACCGACTCAATCTGCAATTTTTAGAATCTTAGAGATGTACAGCACGGAAACAGATCCTTCGGTCCAACTCGTCCATGCCAACAAGACATTCCAACCCAATCTAGTCCCACCTGCCATCCCCAAGCACATATCCCTCCAAACCTTTCCTATTCATATACCCATCCAGATGCCTTTTAAATGTTGCAATTGTACTAGCCTCCATGTTTTCACAATTTTCACAGTTCACCTATTTGTAACTATTCATGAACAATGGATCAGAACAAAACACTAAGTAAATTGCAGTTTACTGAGTTAGTGGGAAACCTGGGCCAGCTGGTTTGTGCAGAGCCTTTTGACCCTAAAGGAAGTTATGAGAGAGCCACCTGCAAATCTTGTTCCATTGACAAGGGCTCCCTCCTTTTGATTTGCATCAGTATTGAAAATGCTGACTCTCAGGAATATATTGTTGGAAGTGACAAGAATACTGTAATAGTACGGTCAGATTGTGGGATATTCATGTACTGCAATCAGCCAAAACACTTCTCCAAATCCGCTAGTTTGTGTGATCCATCTATGCACTTGCAAAGCAGGCTGTGTAACTAAGCAGATTTCTGCGTATGTGTAATATCAAATCTGTACATGCATGACTCTGGAGGTTTAAACTTGCGAGATCAGTAGGGGCATCTTCAATAATAGATATTGAGGCTGAGAAGTGTGGCATGGCCTTGACGCTCAAAGTGCTATTTTCGGAAAATTTTGAGGCATGCTTCTCACCTTATCTCAGCACCCCAGTTGAAAACCACTTGAAGACATTTAATTTGAATCCTGCATGTCAACTTTCTTACCCTCAAAATAACATATCTATTTTATTAAATTAAAGGGTTGAATCCAGGTTGTGTTGAATGTAGTTTTGTTTGCATAAAAATTCCAAGTTAGATGCAATGAAAACTAACTAAATGTTCTCATGCGTAAGTTTCTAACTCTGGTTTTGAGAAATTCATACATGGCCTTGGAATGTTGTTAAGTGATAATACTCATTGCTTTTCTTCAAATTTAAACTTTTTTAAAAATGAGAACATGCTATCAAAAATTATTCCATTATAACCTGATGTTCCCTCTCTATTTTCTCCTGGAGTTACAATTCCTTAGATACGTTGGCCCTGTGATTCCTTTTACATAAAGGCATCTTTAAAGGATACTTCATGGTCATGCAGAACTGTTTATCCCATCAGGCTTGTGGCAGCTTATTGGAAAAGTTATGCTTTTAGTCACACCTTTCTTTCTGACTGTATGATGCTACACATTTCACTTTTGACATATACATCCAATTGAATGGATGCAGTTTCAGCTGAATCTGGAATGCATCACCTTGTTCAGAAAATACATTCCAGAACATCATAACTCGCTGTGTAATCATTTTTATATACTCTGGCAGGCCCAGTGACTGCAGAGATCAGTTAGTTTGTCTGAGTTTTTTGTTTAGTTTGCAACTTTTTAAACGAATGCCTAGTTTAATTATAATGCTGACATGCAGTTAATGTGACAGACTGCTTTGGTGCTAGACCTGACATTACCTGGCTCCTTTTATTTCATTCTGGTATGATTTTCATTAAATAAACTTGCCATGCATTTAGGGAAGCAGTCCAATACTTAATTTGATTGCTAATCTTTAGTTGGGTTTGCGGATAGATTAGTTTGTCAATTAAAGGCTTATTCACTTATTGGACCTTTTACAGAATGGTGATTGCAACTAAATAGCAGTGGGAAAATACTTGGAATCAGAGTACAGCAATTACTATGCAAGCTATGTTGAAAAATAAGCATCATAGAACGGCAGTCAGCCTTTATTTAAATGACTGACAAATCCAGCCCAAAGCTCTGTCTTTTGAGTACAGACTGTACGCACTGACACGTGGTTTGAAGTTGATGAACAAATTGTTCAAGTCTAAAAGCAACACCGAAAATGAAATATTTTTACAAAAATCATGCAGTCCGGAAGTCAAATTAGCAAGCATTTTAGAAAAGAACTCTCCAATCAGCGCAACAAGGAAACTTTATCTATTCACCACCTAAAGGTTGAAGTGCTGTTGTCATCAGGTGATGGCTGAACTAATACAGGTTTTGATCCAGTTCCTCCCTCTCTCTCTAAGCCATGATTCCTGGATGATGTTAGGGCCCTCCTTTGTGAAGAAGCAAAGCATGATTTTAATTTGTCAGCCATTTTTTTTATTCCCCATTGAGTTCTCTTGTTTCTAACTGTAAGGGGCCTACATTAGTTGCACCAATTTCTTTCTCTTGACAGCAACTTTTGTAGTCAGTTCTTATGTTCGCTGGAAATGTGCCCAGCTTCCTACGCAGAGCAGGACGAGCACACCATGGCTTTGAATTCTCCAGCCAAGATTTACCCCTTTCAACCTTTTGGAAAATGCTTAATATAATATCAATTCTTGCCTTCTCTCCTGTTTCTAGTTACTATAGAACGTAACCCTTAGAAACTACAAACCACCAAAAGATCTTAAACTTTTATTGCTTATAGTTTGTAAATATGTATCTGACTTTACCTACTAACAGCCAACCAGCTCTTTTCCATGGAACCTCTACTCCTATATTAGGCTAAGACCACATTGGGTTTCCCATGGTGTCATTCTTTGTTTCTTCCCAACAAGCAGGACACCTTCCCATACTGCTTCACCGTGATGCTGACTGCAAGCACACTATTCCTATGAAAGCCCCTCCATAGCTGATGTCAGCTCAGTGAACTTTCTTTCAGCTTCCTCTACTTAGGATATCTTTCCAAGGATGAAATATCACTTCATGATATTCTAGCTGTGGTCTGCCTAGTGCCTTGTAGAGTTTTAATGAAACACCCTATATTTATGCTCCTTTTCCTTTGAAATAAAGGCCAATATTTCAATTACCTGTCCTATTACCCACTGAACTTGGATGCTAGCTTTTTGAGATTTATTGACAAGCATTCCCAACTCCCTCTGTTCTGCTTTCTGCAGTCTTTCTCCATTTAAATATTCAGTTCCTGTATTCTTCTTGCTAAAGTGCGTAATTCAACATTTTTTTCCCATATGATATTCTGCCACACTTAACCTGTTATTAGATTACTTTACAGTGTGGAAACAGGCCCTTCGGCCTAACAAGTCCACACCGACCCGCCGAAGCGCAAACCACCCATACCCCTACATTTACCCCTTACCTAACACTACGGACAGTTTAGCATGGCTAGTTCACCTGACCTGCACATCTTTGGACTGTGGGAGGAAACCGGAGCACCCGGAGGAAACCCACGCAGACACTGGGAGAATGTGCAAACTCCACACAGACAGTCGCCTGAGGTGGGAATTGAACCCGGGTCTCTGGCGCTGTGAGGCAGCAGTGCTAACCACTGTGCCACCGTGCCTGTGCAGCTTCCTTACACCAACCTGCTACCTACCTATTTTGGTGTCATCTGCAAACTTGGCTCTAGTACAATTACTTTCTTTTTCCAACTCATTTGTATATACTGTAAATAGTTGTGACCCCATCGTTAATCCTTGTGGTACTCCACTAGTTACAGATTGCTGTCCTGTGAATGCCTTCCTGATACTGAATCTATCTCTTCTGTTAGTTACCCAATTTTCTATTAATGCAGATATCCTGCCTCCAACAGCATGGCCTCTTATCTTGAGCCTAATGTATGGTATGCTTTCAAATGCCTTCTGAAAATCCCAGTAGTCTATATTTGCTGCTTCCCCTTTCTCTGTCTGATCCAAATGGCCTGATCCACAATGTAATGTTCTGGGGAAACTGTCCCAAATTCTTCCTCATGGCTTCCTCTTCTAATCAGAATATCCCAATCTGCATGAACATTGGGTAAATTTAATGTTCATGAACTGCCTTTGTTACATGCCCTCATTATTTCTGGGTTTTTTCTCTGCCCATTGTATAGCCACTGATTGAGGACCCCTGGACTGCTATCAGTGTTGTCTTTTCATTTCTCAACTCCATCCTTATGGATGTTGCATCTTCCAATTTAAGATCACTTCTATTGTACTTATTCCATCCCATATGCAAGATGTAACTCTGGCTGGAAGGAAAGGGCAGCAGAGTCTTAGAGATGTACAGCATGGAAACAGACCCTCTGGTCCAACTCGTCCATGCTGACCAGATATCCTAACCTAATCTAGCCCTATTTGCCAGCACTTGGCCCATTTCCCTCCAATCCCTTCCTGTTCATATACTCATTCAGATGCCTTTTTAAATAGTGAAATTGTATCAGCCTCCTCCACTTCCTCTGGCAGCTCATTGCATACACGTACTACCCTCTGCATGAAAAAGTTGCACCTTGGATCCCTTTTTAAATCTTCCCACTTCCACCCTAAACCGATGCCCTCTATTTCTGGACTCCCCAACCCCAGGGAAAAGACCCTTTTGTCTATTTATCCAATCCATGTCTGTCATGATTTTTGTAAACCTCCATAAGGCCACCCTTAGTCACCAACGCTCCAGGGAAAACAGCCCCAGCCTTACATACCCTTGAATATTTAGTTCCGAGCTTTAATCTCCTTGTAACTGTCTCCATAATGGCTACACGATCATATACAGGGGAACTTCGATTATCCAAGCGGGATGGGCGGGCACTATTTCATTGTGTTTTTTTTTATTTGGTTAATCGATTTAAATGCCTTTCCTCTGGGGCTCAGTTTTTAAAGTCTGCTCCCCATTCTGGAGACTGCAGCAGGATACAGTGCCCAAGCCCCCACTTCCAACACTGCCTCCCTCGCTCGCCCCCAGAACCTCGTCTAACCCCCCCCCCCCCCCGACTCCCAGTCCCATCCAATGCTGCCCCCTGCCCCCCAATCCTGTCCAACACTGCCCTCTTCCCCTCTCCAGGCAGCCGGACTGGGCATCAACAACAGGACTGCTGCTACTGCAGCTGCCTTTGTGGGGCAAATCTCCAAATAGCTAGCTAGCACGCACGCATGCGCACATGCACGCACACAACTTTTTACTGCAACATTTTGACAGGTTCCACCTTTACCCTGTACAGGACCATGTTGGAGAGATTATCTGGGGAAGAGGGTGTGTGGTTAGGGTACACCCCTGTGTAGAACTCCAGGGAAAGTGTGGGGAGAGAGAAAGGGCGGGAGGTCAGTCATTTGGAGACTGCCTGTTTAATCACTGTAAACAAAAGACGTGATCACTTTTGAAAACACATCGTTAATGTAATGTTTCTGTTGGGACCTTGATCTCCTTCAGATAATCCAATTTTTGGATAATTGGTGTTCGGATAATCAAGGTTCCTCTGTTAACCGGTATTTGCTCGGCAATTCATCTGTTTAGTTCTAAATCTTTAGGGTGTTCTGATGGCTCAGTGATTAGCATCGCTGTCTCAAAGTACCAGGGACCCTGATTCAATTTCACCTTCAGGTGACTGTCCGTCCTGTGACTTTCCTCTGGATTGTGGGCGGAAACCAGAACTCCCAAAGATGCGCAGGTTAGGTAGATTGGCCATGCTAAATTGCTTGTGGTGTACAGGGATGTGCAGTTTAGGTGGAATAGCCCTGGAAAGTACAGGGTTAAAGGGATATGGTGGGGGGGGGGCCCGGGTGGTATGCTTTTGGTATGCTCTTGGGAGGGGTTGTGTGGACATAATGGGGTGAATGGCCTGCTTCCACATTGTAGGGAATCTATGATTTAAATACCATGTATGTGCAAATAAAGAGGCATTCATTTTGCTGTGTTACCATTTTCTTTTCCTGTTTTGATACTATTTACTGGTGTTTTCTATATTTAGACAGTCTCTTTCTGCCCTTCTGGGTATCATTTATCCAAATAGTGGCCCTGTAATGTTGCCATAATCCTCCAGTTTATAAGCTTAGATTTCCTATCTCCCATGCACCTCCACCATATGGCCCCTTTGGTTTCATTATGTGCGCCTCTGAAAAAAAATTGTCCGTGCCTTTGTAGCCCCCACTCATTTTCCTTCATGGACGCACCACCTTGAATTATTGTAACATTCAAGTCTATGGGGCTAGTGTAGTCTATATCACCAAAAATATGCTACTACCTAATAGGCGAAAGCGCTTTTTCTGCACTAGAAATTTTAAGATTTATGAATCTGGTCCTGCTGCCTTTTCAACTTTAAGTAGAGAGAGCCTATCCATTAACCAACTCATCTTAATTACTACATTTTCATTGTTGCCTGAATGGCATCGTCATCCTTGATAAAGACATGCAAATTATTAACTTATTACCACAGTTCTGCATCTACCTCTATTGCTATTGCCCTTTTTGGATCCTAACTCTTCCTTTTATTGTCCTTTTACCATGCCTAAATAAGACTTTGGAATTCCTTTTATATTGTTTCAGTCTCTATTTACATTCTCTGTTATTTCTTTAAAATTGTTTTCTCACTTGCCATCTAAACCTTCTACACTTGTCTGGTTCTCAATTATTTTCTTTCCATACAGTTTCGTCCTCCAATGAACTCCAGATTTGTTTGCCTTGTATTGCTTCAGCATGAAAAAGTACCTTGACCAATTCCAAACTATTTCTTCTTTGAAATTTAGCCCATTGTTCAGCTATTGTTGGGCTGACCTTTGACTCCAAATTGTTTTACCCAGATCCATTTAACCCATTTTTCTTTTTTATTTTGTTATTCTTCTGAACCTTACGTTATGGAGATTCTGGTTTTTGAAAATGTTGGGTTGGCTACTGCCTTTCAGGAGTCCTTCACTGTTCATAGATGGATATAGGTGGAACTGTGGCGCACCCTGCTGAAGCATTGAAGTGCAGAGGCAAGAGCTCCTGCTGCAGCTACACACCCTTGTCTTCCTTAACTGGAAGGAGGCGAGGATCCCAGGAGACCTCCGATATACCACAGTCGTGGGTATTTTTTTAAAAAAAGAACAAGTTCGAATGCTAACTACAGGGGAATCTCCCTGCTGCCGACTGTTGGCAACCCATCATGAAGGTCGACTTCATCTGCCTCTTCTCTGCAACACTGGGAGAAGTTCCTCAGCCACAATGTAGTTTTTGGCCATGGAGGGGCACAATGGACATGATTTTCTCCATGCAACAGCTGCAGGAGAAACGCTGACAAAAGAACCTACCACTCACGAAGGCCTTTGTGGTCAATCAGGAAGCATTATGGAGCATTCTTTTCCACTTTTGTTGCACCATAATTTTGTCACCATCCTTCTTCTGCTCCACGATGACATGGAAGTCATAATAATGACAATGGCTTGGCCACTGACCCTTTCCCCATTCAGACTGGTGTTAAGCAGGGCTGCGTCATCGCCCCAACATTGTTCTTGATCTACCTCGCTGTTTATCTCACCTTTTAAGCTCCCTACTGGAATGGAGCTAATGTTATAGAACCTGTGGGAAATTATTCAACTTCCGTGATACCCTCAAGGCTTCACCAAGTGTGGCATCCTACAGACACCTTGGAATCACTGGCCGAGGACCTTCCAAAGTGGAGGAGGGGCATCTGGGAAGGCATCAAGTGCCTTGAGACTTGCCATCAGGGGAAATGTGAAAACTAAGTGAAAATAATGTATTGACACACTGTTAAAATGTGTACAATGGCGCACTTGCAGTCTCTCCATGCTAAGGGCTTTCCACACATTATTGTGCTCTCCCTGTACTGCTGGGCTGGTGATCTGTGACAAGCTGACTGCACCTGGCCTGGCTCTACAGTGTTCCTGTGATAAAGGTTTCCACAAATCCAGTACACTCAGGAAATTTCTCTTCATCTGTGTTAAAAATGCAACCCTTTATTCTGAGATTTGCCTTCTGGTCCTATATTCTGGAAACTTTTTTCATTCTAACTTTTCCTAGTTTGACAGTTGTTATGGAGCAGGCTAGACCCCCTCAAAACATTTCAAGAAAGTATCCCAGACCCTAACTTTGCTAGTCATTTTAAGCAGATGTTGCTTGGATATCCCAGGAGGGATGCAGTTGGTCAAACCATGAAGTTTTAAACAAAACAGAATTTATTTACAAGATTACTGAATGAAACACCACGAAAGAGAACAGAATACGGAATACCTTAACTTGTCTGAAAACTCAACAGATCATCCCAACTTAATGATGCTGTTCCAAAGACTTTCAACAATCCCCATAAAAACCTCTTGGTGCAGAAGGTAAAATCAAACACTGGGTCTTACAGAAGGGAAGCCCAAGATAGAGGAGGATCAGCCTGTACCTGCTACTTTGGGGTCCAGCAACTTTTTCAATCTAAAGTAGTCCGAGCAAAGCAAACCAAACCACAGAAAAACTGAGCTGGGAGCACTGGCCATTCCCCTTGCATTGTACAAATGTTTTTTATTTAACTCGAGCCTTTTGCCTGGGGCAGTATCGATTAGCTATAATCAAACCGGCCCTAAAACCCTTCAACTTAGACATGTGTGTCTCTTTTACAACCTGTTTGGGGGGACAAAAAAAATCAAGGACAACATAACCTTTTAAAGGGGCAGCATTGCCACAAGTTTTACTCTGGTTATCAATAACCCAAGGTAGTTCCAACAAAGGGATATTCCCAATGTTCTTTTTGATACAAGCAGCACTATAAAATACTAAAAAGGTTAGCACAGGCTTGCTGGGCCAAAGGCCCCCTCCTGTGCTCTGACTCAATGGCCCTAAACTGCAAATGTCGTACGCATAGTATTCAAAATCACAAGTGAACCAATTTACATGGACTTATCTGCAGATCGGACTGAAACAGGTTATCCACCTACTTGGTCCCGACCTCCAACTGCTGATCCCCTTAGGATTTTGTGTTTCACAAGATCATCTGACTGTTTTAAATTTGAGCAAACAGGCTTAGAATGTCTAGGTTTTCCTCAAGGCAATTCATACATTCCAGGTATTAGTCAAGTAATCCTTCCCTGAATTGCTTCCATTGCATTTACGGTCAATCTGTACGTCTAGTGACAATATTTGAATAATACTCCTGATGTGCTCTCACCAATGCCCTGTATATTGCAAACAAAAACCCTCTGCTGTTTTGCTGTATTCCCTTTTTCAATAAAACGTAGCATTCTATTAGCTATCCTGATTAATTGCTTTACCTGAACATGAACCTCCAGTGATTCATGCACCTAGGACCTTCAAATCTCTATCCACCTCAGAGCTCTGCAATCTCTAACCATTTAGATAATATGCTGCTTTTATTCTTTCTGCCAAAATGGATATTTTCCCACTTTCCCACAATGTACTCCATATGCCAGATATATCTCAGCTTGCCTATATCCCTTTATAGGCACCTCTGTCCTCTTCACAACTCGCTTTCCTACCTTTCTTTGTGCCAAGAGCAAACTTAGCTACCATACCTTCAGTCTTTTCATCAAAGTCATTTATTATACTACTTGTGATATTCTGCCAGCCAGAAAAATACCAGTTTATTTCTACTCTCTGCTTCCTATTAGTTAGCCAATCTTGTATCTATGCCATTCTGTTACTCCTCTGTGCCATAAGCTTTTGTTTTCTGCAATAACCATTGATGTGACATGCTATAAAATGCTTTCAGGAAATCTAAGCACAGTACATCCACTGCTTCCTCTTTATCTACAGTACAGTTTATTATTTTAGAGAACTCCAATAAATTAGTGTTATAATTATTTTTAAGAAAAATATTTCAGGAGCCTCAGGTACCGGTTAAGGATGTTAGGAAAGTCCACCTTAGGAAAGATTCTAAAGTTGCCCTCTAACCCAGTGAGTGAATACATTACTTGAGTTCTGAAATGGTATGTTTTCAACAACACTGTTTTTCCATTTTCCAAAAATTACAAGTTGCCTGCTGCACCTGGTCTCACCACTCACCAACTTCCCAGTTGCCACCTACCTCTTTGAACCTATGATCCTTGTCTAAATCCTATTACTACTTTCTTGGTGTGATATGAAGTCATCCTGAGATTCCACTTACAGATAAGGCCTCAGGATTAATGTTGGTTCAGCCATATTCATTTTCACAGCATCAGAACATGTTTATGCAGTTTAAATTTTCTTTTTTAACCTGACGACTGCTTTGTTAAATCTTATGATTTGTATTAGCTTATTAAGCTAACTATAACATTCTACTTCATTCTAATCCCAGATTGAAATTTATGTGGATTTATCGGTTTACTCATGTCAACCCAAATTTCCCCCTAACAATTAGTTAAATATGGCTTACCTTTGACAAAACCATGTTGACTCTGCCGCATTTACCTTCAACGTATCCAAGTGAGCCATTATAATTTCTTTAATGGCTTCTCTCATTTTTCCTATGACAGATATTAAACTAACTAGCCTATAGTTTACTGCTTTCTGTCACCCTTTTTGAATAAAGGAGTTACATTTGTATTTTTCTCGTCTAAAGGGACCATCCTTGAATCAGAAGTTTTGAAAAATTAAATCCAACACACAACACTCTCTCTGATTACTACTTCAGAGATCCTACAATGAAATCTAATGATTTGGAGATTTGTCAACTTTCAATTCCAATAAATTACTTCCTCTTTCCCTAGTAATTGTAGTTGTCTTGACTTCCTCACTACCTATCCCTGATTTATATTTCCAGGATGCTACTTGTATGTCCTCTAGAGAAGATAGCAGAAAAATTGAACAGCCATTTTGTTGCAATCTTCTATTAATAATTCCCAAACTTCTTTTCTATTGGATCAACACTTTGTTAACTGTTTAAAAATACCTGAAGCAACTTTGCCAAAGATATAAAAAGTTAGGATAACTTTTATTTTCCTCCTTAATCTTTTTTATTAATTTTTGTATCATTTCTTCCATTCTTCTGATCTGCCAACCATCTGTGCAAAGTCGTTTTCTTTAGATTTAATATGATTGCCTTTTTTAAAGTTAACCACAGATGGTATACCTTTCCTTGGAATTTTCTTATTTATTAGAATATATCTATTGTGTGTGTGTGTTCTGGAATGTCCCTCTTAAGTGTTTGCTGTATTGACCCATCTATCCTTTAACCTAAATTCAGTTTTGCTAGCTCAGTTTTTATGTCCTCACAATTGCCCTTGTTTACATTCAAAATTGTACCCACACTTCCCTATTATAAAATGTATGTAAATGTCAGTCATATGGTTGCTGCCATCCGGGGTGCTTTCATTCTGAAGTCAATACTTAATTATATCTCATTGTTCAAAGCCAAGTCTAGTACGGTTCGCTGCTGTTAATGCCGCAACGTGCTGGTCTAAGAAGCTGTCCCATAAACATTCAATGTACTCCACATCTAGACTACCTTTTCCTCATCTGATTTTTTTTTTTCTAGTATACATGTAGGTTAAAATCCACCATGATAATAGCTGTACTCTTCTGACAAACTCCCATTATTTCTTTCTTGATACCCTGTCCTACTGTGTGGTTACTGTTAGGGGGGCTTGTGTACGACTCTCTCAAAAGAGCTCTTGCCTTGTATTATTCCTCATTGCTACCAAGACTAGTACTGTATTTTGGTTTTCCTGAATTTAGGTTATCCTGCCACTCTATTGTGCTAATGTCACTATTAATTAACAGAGCCATTCCCCAACCCTTTCCTAGCTGCTTGTCCTTCCTAAATATCACATACCCTTAAGTCACCTTGCAGCCACGTCTCAGCAGCGGCCATTAGATTGTACTTCTCGCTGTTTGTGCTACTAGTTCACCTATTTTCAAATCCAGCACCCTAAGTTTTTTTTCTTTTGATTATCTCTCAACATATCTGCTGGTTTGCTCTTAGCCCTGTATTCTCTCTGCATGTCAATAGGTTTATTATTTTCCACATTAATTTCTTCTCTCGCATTTTCTGCACTCTTTGTTTCACCACAACCTCCCAAATGTGGCCCTTGTTCCCACTATTTCTTTTAAAACCCACACTTCCCTAGTTATGTGGATTGCAAGAATACTAGTCCCAGTACGATTCAGGAGTAGACCATCCCATTTTCACCAGTATTGGTGCCGGTACCTACAAACTGGAACCCACTTCTTCCACACCAATCTTTCAGCCACATTATCATTTCTCTAACTTTGTTTACCCTATGCCAATTTGTATATGGCTCAGTGCAAATAAATGGTAATATTCCATAGATTTATTTTCTGCTTCTTTTGGTGCCTAAACTTCCTAATCTTTTTTCCTAGTTCTACCTCTGCCAAAGGTGCAGCCATGGACTTCAACAGCTGGATCCTCCCTCTCCCACTCTAAGTTGTCCTCCTGTCCAGAGGAGATATCCAGAACTCTGGAAGTGGGCAAACAGCTGTCCGGATTTGTGCTCTTTACTCAGTCGTCTCATATTGTAACTGCCCAGGGTGCGCCCCACCCCCACCCCCCAACCAAAGAATAGTTTATCATTTCTATAGCCCCCGGTTATCAAAACCAGCTGAAAGAACCTCAAGCCTGTTGGACAGTTGCACATCTGACACTCTTGTACTGGTGTTCTGAATCTCTTTACCTGTCTTGCTTGTTTACTGTAAGTGGATCTTGTCCCTGACCACAAACTGCCACCTGGTACCAAAAAATCCTCCTCCTCCTTCCTGATAAGTTGCAGTGTCTGTAGTTCAGTTTGTAGTTCAAATTGTGGGCCATAGCTTTCAAATTTCAAACACTTTTTGTAGGTAGGTTTGCCCTGCATCACAATGGTATCCTTGAACTCCCATATGCTGTTGCTTTGGCTTACCACCTCTACAAAATTCTTAATGAGATTTTAATTTAGTTATTCTTCACTTATGTTTTTATGAATGGCAGTTACTTTGTCAGCAAATACATAAACTGTATTATAACTTGAGAAACTTAACAAATGCTCATTCCTGATAAACTGGCACATCCTCTTCTAATCCTCTTTTCAATGCAAGCTGATGAAATTACAGACTTTGTGGTATCACTTGTTTTATGTAGAATGGCTGACTCTTTCCAGTTTGCCTCACTGTGATGCTGAATGCAGGCCACTGACTTTTGAGTCTTCCATTCTTTCATTTTAGATTTATATTTATACTGCTCTGCTTCCCCAATTAATACAGTAAATTAAGGGACCACGTTTCTTTTTTATTCCAAAGTTCTGCACTTCAACATTGATTTTTGTTTTATATATTGTTTCACTCCTCCAGCTGCTGAGGCACATGTGAAAGTGGAGGACCAAAAAGGCCAATTAAGTAATCACTCGATTTCGACTACTGGGCAAAGTGTGAACTCTGGAACCAAACAAGGTGTGTGGTTTTAAATTATGTACAGTTTGTGCTTTTTTTTTCAGTAAGTGATATTTCAGATGTCTGAAGCAAAACTTCAAAAGTGACATTTATATGTGTGTATTTAAAAAATTATTTTGGCTCCCTTTTTAAATAATTTCAAGTCTCCATATAATCGCCAACCCTTGTAAAGTATAAAGATGATTCTTTAAAAATCTGCCTGTACTAATCTGAATCCTGTGTGATCTTGCCCTGTTCATGTCATTAAGGTACCATTGTCCATATTTACTTTTTTCCAGACATTTTGCCAGTACATCTAAGATTACCACTTGGCTTTTACCTGTTGATTTTGCACTCTGCATTGGTTACACCTGTTCTTTATCAGAATTAAAACTTTCAGTTCCACCATTAATTTGGAGCCATTGTGGGTGCCATTTTTTTTTTGGTTACCCTTGTTTTGCAATTCATGCATCAAATAACTAATTTGCATGATTTTTGATTACTGCCTTTTCAGTGCTGCTTGAGAGTTGCCTGGTTCCTGTATGGTTTAGATAAAGTTTTTTTCTGTACTTTTTATTTTTCTGATGGTAAAATGTCACTTTTATGGAAGTGTATTTCTGCAATGTTGACAGTTCACTTAAATCCTTTTGTTGTCTTGGTGAACTTTCTTCCATGTCCAATTACCAACTGTCAAGAGCAAGCTTCTTCATTATCTTTGTCTTATGGAAATTCTGTATATTTTCCATCCATCATTTACATGTACATTATATCCCTGGATGCCTTCCTATGGCTGAGTTTTCCTTCTAATCTTGCATTCACATTGTTCTACCTCTGAATAGATAATTTATAATTTGATTATTGTCTTTACTTCAATAAATGTAATTCAGTGAATCTGTACTGACCACCATATTTTGCACCAGTTTTCTAATAGGACTTGAGACTAAACTATTTTTAACAAGTGGAATTCAGCATCCAAGTGTAGTTGACCTGAAATTATCTGTGTTTGTGTATTGAGATCATTCCTTGTAGTAGAAGGAAGATTTAAACTTGTGTTGTCCAGTACTTGCATATTGTGGCAATTTTTGGAAGTGGGGATAGCCATAAGTGTACCTTGCTGAATTAGTGTTGAAGTTACCAAAATAGGAAGTGAGAAACATTATGTAGCAAGTGGGAGAAGGTTGGATTTAGAGGCTGCATTTTGAAAGAGACTATTATGCAAAAAAGAAAAATAAGTATATTGATGGATATTTAAACAAGACGACTCGTTAAACATACCAGAAGAATCTCATTGAGACCTCATACTGTCTGATATGCTAAATGCCCATAAGTTGAGTACAAGTGACAGGAATTGAAATCAAAAGGTGTACTTCAAAAATCATTAGGTTATGTCACAGAGAGACCATTTTGTCCATTGTATCCATCACAGCCATAAATTAGCCACCCAGCCTAATTCCACTTGCCAGTATTTGGACTGTAGTGCTCAGGTGCATTTCCAGAAATCTGTTAAATGTGTTCACGTTTTCAGTCTTGCTTCATCTCCCATCTAGTCTTCCTACCAACTACTTTAAATCTACGTCCCCTGGACCCTGACTTTTCTACTGAGATAAATAGCTGTACTACCCACTCTATTCAGGAACCTCAATCTAGTCTATCTCAATCAAATTTCCTTTGGCCTTTTTTGCTTTATTGAAAAAAAAACTTAAGTCTGTCTAACCATTCCTCAGATCTGCACTTTTCCCAGTTCTGGCTGCATCTTCATAAATCTGTTTGTACCCTCTGTAGTGCAATAATATATCTGCAATGATGTGACCAAAGCTATCCACGGTACTTAAGTTGTGTCTCAACTCATGACATATACAGTTCAATATAATGTCCCTCTTGCATTCTATGACTTCTCTAAAGTTAGAGAGGATATCATATGCTGTCTTAACTACCATTTTTAGTCTGTCTCCTACCTTCAGGGATATGTGGATTTGCATTCCAAGATGACACACTCCCAGGACGCGGTTATTCCTTTGCTTTAGTTTAACTCCAAGGAGTTAAATTCCATTTGCCACTTTTCTTTGTCCCCCACCTGACCATTAATATTTTCCTGATGTCCACCACTTTTATTCTCCCTGTCAACTGTGTGACCAATTTCTTAATTGTCTGTAAATTTAATCATTTAGATTTGGCCATTGCACCCTTGTTCAGTGTTGAGAACATGTTTGCTTCGAATTCCTTCAATTATGTCTTTGAATGCCTCCCATTGCTCTGACACTGGTTTGCCTTCAAATATCTATTTCCAGTTCACTTTTGCTTCTTAGCTTAATAAAATTGGCCTTAACTCAGTTGGGAACTCTGACTCTATTGTGTTATCCTTAATCACCACTACCATCAAAATACTTTCCCACTGCTATTCCTTCCACCTGCTCAGCCTAATCTCCTAAAATTAAATCCAGAATTCTGATCTTTCCTGTTGGGCTTGCTACATGTGGGCCCCAAAAAAATTGGAACAAACCTTAAGCATTATCACCCCATCCCCAATTCCCCCCTCTAACTCCTTTTCTATCCTGTCTGAAAGCCCTGCAATCAGCAATGATGTCATAACCCTGCCATTCCTGTCCCCTCTCAGGTCACATTTCTATAATGGCTATAATCTCATCTAGTCTTACTTCTCCATGCCCTTAGTTTCTGCTTTACTTGCAGTTCTCATTGCAGTAAAGCAGATAATCTTGAACACTGTCAGATTTTTTTTCATTTTCTAACTGTTTTCTCTGCTTTCAAAACCCTTGTGTTAATTTTGTCCGCCATTTTAATTTGATTTCTCCCAACTGAATCTACCTTTGTTCCTACGCCCTGCCAAATTAGTTTTAACCTCAGCAACAGCACTACTAAAATGTCCTACAAGAAAATCAGTCTTGGTTCTAATCAAGTTCAGTCTGTTCAGCTCCTGTCTATCCTAGGGCCAGTCCCAATATCTCAAGAATCTAAAGGTGGGTTGCGCTTCGGCGGGTCGGTGTGGATTTGTTGGGCCGAAGGGCCTGTTTCCACACTGTAAGTAATCTAATCTAAAGCCTTCCCACTTGGAACAGCTGTCCTTCCACGCATTCATCTGCTTTTATCATACAAAGATGTAGTACAAAGAGGCCCTAAGTCCATTGAGTCTGTAATGAGGGAGAAAAAAAAGTCTACACTCATCCCACTTTCCAGCACTTGACCCTTAGCTTTGAATGCTGTGACAATTTAAGTGCTCATCCAAGTGCTTTTCAAAGGCTGAGGTTTCCTGCCTCCTGTCCCAAACCAGGCATTCTAAATTACCACCACCACCTGGATGATTTTTCCCTCAAAGCCCCTCTAAATCTCCTGTCTTTCATCTTAAAATTATGTACTACAGTTGGTTCTGCTACAACGCAATTTGACTTAAATGCAATTGATAGATTTAGACTGTTATTTGTAGAACACAAATGTTCCTTACCTATGTTGGCTATAACACTATTCTGGCCCCATTTAGTTTAAATGGGGCAGCTATTACATGATTTTCTCGCAATGCGAGAACTCGCAAGAATGGAACTATAACATTATATCAAAATCAACAGTATTGTCATTGACCCTTCAACTAAATGGAAAAGCTGCTTTCTATCCTATCCAAGCCCCTCATATACCTTAATTAGTTCCCTTCTTGGCCATCTCTGCTCCATAGAAAACAACCTGAGTTTATCCAGCCTCTCTCATAGCTAAACTTCTCTATCCCAGGTAAAATCCTGGTGAATCTCCTCTGCAACCCCTCTAGTGCAAGTACAACCCTGTTAATTTGCTGGAGAAAGTGAGATCTGCAGATGCTGTAGATCAGAGCTGAAAATGTGTTGCTGGAGAAGCGCAGCAGGTCAGGCAGCATCCAGGGAACATGAGAATCGACGTTTCGGGCATAAGCAACCGCAGGAGGTGCAAGACTTGCGCCCACACCTCCCCCCTCACCTCCCTCCAATGCCCCAAAGGAAACTTCCATATCCGCCACAGATTCACCTGCACCTCCACACACCATCTATTGCATCCTCTGCACCCGATGTGGCCTCCTTTATATTGGGGAGACAGGCTGCCTTCTTGCGGAGCGTTTCAGAGAACACCTCTGGGACACCCGGACCAACCACCCCGTGGCTCAACACTCTCAACATTTCAATTCCCCCTCCCACTCCACCAAGGATATGCAGGTCTTTGGACCCCTCCATCGTCAGACCACAGCGAAACGACGATTGGAGGAAGAACGCCTCATCTTCCAGCTAGGAACCCTCCAACCACAAGGGATGAACTCGGATTTCACAAGTTTCCTCATTTCCCCTCCCCCCAGCCTGTCTCAGTCAAATCCATCAAATTCAGCACCGCCTTCCTAACCTGCAATCTTCTTCCCGACCTCTCCGCCCCCACCCCAATCTGTCCTATCACCCTCACCTTGACCTCGTTTCACCTATCACATTTCCGACGCCCCTCCACCAAGTCCCTCCTCCCTATCTTTTATCTTAGCCTGCTGGACCAACTTTCCTCATTCCTGAAGAAGGGCTTATGCCTGAAATGTCGATTCTCCTGTTCCCTGGATGATGCCTGACCTGCGCTTCTCCAGCAACACATTTTCAGCCCTGTTAATTTGCTGTCTAGTTCCTTAAATCCTGACTATAGGATAATATCCTGCTTTCTGGCTCTTGATTGGATCCAATGAGAACCAAAACGCTGGCTGTTCAAAACTCCCCCGAAAATACTGCTGCACCTTATTGCCCTACCAGCAAGGAGGCAACACAACTCCTGAAATCATCATTGCGGCTGCAGAAACAAATGACCTCTCATTCTGGTTTCTCCTTTCATCCTTATTTAGCCGAGCCAGTTAAAATGCGATGAATCAGCCTCTGGCTGCACACCCTGGATGAACCATCACTCAAATACTTAGAACTGAATACTGGTTGGAAATTAGCTTGCATTCTAAACTTTTGAACTGCCTACCTGCTGCTTTGACACCTTGATCACCAATTCCATCTCTGTCTGCATACTTTTGAGCTGTGATGCAACCAATGTATCAAACATGCTGACCACCCAGCTTCACAGTTGCACCAGAGATGACAGCTGCTGTTGAAGCTCTGAAACTGAGCTCAATCAGCTGCAATTGAAGACTCTTGTTGCAAAATGGTAACCATCTGAATTTCTCAATGCATGGGATAATAATTCTTGAGGTTAAAGTAGTCCTGCTCTTGCTGTTTATTAAAAATAACTTTCCAATTCCCAAAACCCTTTACTTGAACTGATATACCTTACTGAATTTACTTATTTAATTTGCACATTTGTTAGTCCATTACATGACAGAGAATGTAGAACAGAGAATGCAGAACAGGCCCTTCAGCCCTTAATATTGCACCAACCTGTGAAACCAATCAGAAGCCCATCTAACCCACACTATTCCATTTTCATCCATATGGTTATCCAATGCCCATTTAAATGCCCTTAATGTTGGCGAGTCTACTACTATTACAGGCAGTGTTGCATGCCCATACTGCTCTGAGTAAAGAAACTACCTCTGACGTCTGTCCTCTATCTGTCAGCCCTCAATTTAAAGCTGTCTCTCATGCTAGCCATCACCATCCAAGGAAAAAGGCTCTCACTGTCCACCCTATCTAACTTTGATCATCTTTTATGTCTCAATTAAGTCACCTCTGAACCTTCTCTAACAAAAACAGCCTCAAGGTAATAGATGAATAAGTTAATAGAAATGTGCACTTCACAATCTTAAAAACAAAAAGAGAAAACTCATCTGCTGGAGAAAAATGATAAAGGTTTAAAAATAGAAGATCTCTTCCCAGTATGCACTGAATTCTGACATGAACCAAACTTTCAAATCTACACTGTGACCCCATCTAACTTAGATATAGTCTTTGAACAATACACTCTTAAGTTTTAGCTATAGAAATGCATTAGTCGTGAAAACCTCACTGGTGTGAGGAGTTGTGTGTTTCTCGGGTGCCAGGAAAAGGAGCAGTAACATAGTCATAGAGATGTACAGCACAGAAACAGATCCTTCAGTCCAACTCCTCTATACCGACCAGATATCCTAACCTGATCTAGTCCCATTTGCCAGCACTTGGCCCACATTCCTCCAAACCCTTCCTAAGCGTAAACCCATCCAGATGCCTTTTTAAATGTTGCAATTGTACCAGCCTCCTCCACTTCCTCTGGCAGCTCATTCTATATATGCCTCACCCTCTATGTGAAAAAGTTGCCTCTTGGGTCCCTTTTAAATCCTTGATCCAAAGTCCTGAGATGTGAAAATCAGTTAAAAGGAATGATTGCCCCAATATCAATCTCTGGAGTGCACTATATATAGTAAAATATACAAAAAGAAAATTTATAAGAAGATTTTTGTGCAGAGGATGGTTAGAATCTGGCATTCATTGACAATAAGCAAATTTATTTTAAAAGAACTTGTATGTTTGCTTGTGGTGAGAAATATTGAAAATGATAGAAAGTGAATAGAGGATAGAATTTAAAAGCAAGCGCAGATTTGATTCCCTGCATGTCCTCATATCCTTCTCAAATAATATATTAAATCTGCCATTAGAATTTATTTTCAGCTATTTATTTGTTACAAAAAAAACTTTGAATAAACAAAATTAATTTTCACTGAACTCAAATTTACATCTGGAATAAAAATATTACTTGGTTTACAGATTTTTCTGTGCTTCGTGTTGATGACAAGCAAAGACTCGCAAAGGAACGTAGGGAGGTACGACAAAGGCAGCAAGGTAAGAAAATATGTACACTTGATTTTGTTTTTTAACATTTGAAATATTTTCCAGGTTTATTGGGCATATGGATTATATTATATTTTTAATCATCATATTCAAACCACTCTGACAAGTGGGACTCAAATAGACTTTTTGGCTCAGAAGTAGAGACACCCATTTATCGGTTGGAGTGGCAGTTTGACTCAGGAGCATTCACATGTTGAAAAGTGTCATATCTGAGTTTCAGGGATGTGGTCACACCAAAGTTGAGGCAGATAAATGGGTGACTGCCTTCCTGGCAAGTATTCAATCCAGGCAACCCCTGTGGCCCTTCCCCATTCAAACAAGTATGCGATTTGGTATTGTTGGCATGAGTAGGGTTATTATATATCAAAGGATGGCAGCAACAGTAGTGTGAAAAGTGGCATCATGGCTTACTCTGTTGTTCAGGCAAGGAGGGTCAAAGTGCAGACTAACAGTGTTAGTTGAGGACTCTATACTTAGGGGCACAGATCTATTTCTTTGGCCACAAGTAAGACACTAGGATGGTATTTGCCTCAACTCCAGGGTCAAGGATATCTGAGCTGGCACAGGGCGATATGATAGGGAGGGTAGACAGCCAGGGGTCATAGTCCATTTTGGAACTAATGACAGACAGAAAGGATGATGAGGTCCTGCAACAGGGGTTTAAGAAATTGGGTCAAAGTTGAAATGCAGGACCTCTAGGGATTACTCCATATCGTGTTAGTGACGGCAGGTAAAGGAAGATAGTATAGCTGAATGTGTGGCGAAAGAGCTAGTGTAGGAGAGTTTCAGATATCTGAATCATTGGGATCTCATCCAGGGTTGGTGGGACCTGTTCAAAAAGAATGGGTAAGTTTACTTGGATCAAAAGCAGAAATTTCTACAAAGGATTAGGTCTGGCTGTATCTGTGGAGAGTTAATGTTTCAGGTCTAGTGACCCTTGTTCAGTTACCTGGATGCTGTTTTGAGGAAGTAGTCATATCTTTTACATGAACTACTTCAGATTCGGTCAGTGGTTAGGGACAGAAGGGGTGATGAGTGAAGCAGGCAGAATGATCCAGGAAGTAGTGATAAAGGAGCTTGTGTAACAGATTTGAGATTCATGCTTCCTGTGTAAGGGAAGTGAGGACTATAGGGAGGATGAGCAAACTGACTATAGCACTGTAGAACAGGGAGCCATTCAAGAGGGGGAGAAAAGAGAAGTATAGTTGTAGTTAGGATAGTGTAATTAGGGGATTAAACACTGTTCTGTGGCCAGGATGAAAAGTCCTGAAACTTGAGTTGCCTGCATGATGTCCAGATTCAGTATATCACATTGGAATTTGGAGTGTGAGTGTCTTAGTTCAAGTAGGTACCAACAATATAGGTAGAAAGAAGAAAGGGGGGGCTGCTAAGAGGACATGAGCAGGTAGGGGCTCAATTATAAATCAGAACCGAAAAGGTGATAAGCTCCGGGTTAATGCCTGGCCCAGTGCTAATAAGATGAAAGAGGCAAACATACGACTCAAAGATTGGTGCAGGAGAAACTGCTTCATGGGACATTGGTGCTAATACTTGGGAAGGAGAGAGCTGTTCCAAAGGGATGGGCTCCATATGAACTATGCTGGGACTAGAGTTTCAGCAAATTACGTAACTAGAGCTGTGGATAGGCTTCAAACTAAGTAGTGATTGGGTGGGTTAAGTTGCATGGAAAATTATGGAGAAATTGAGGGCTCAAGATGCTGGAGATCAGAGTAGAGTGTGGTGCTGGAAAAGCACAAGCAGGTCAGGCAGCATCCAAGGAGTAGGAGAAATAGATATTTTGGGCATAAGCCCTTCATTGGGTGTGTGTGTGTGGGGGGGAGAGATGGTGGGGGTGGTGGTGAAGGGGGGCTGAGGGGTAAATAGGGGAAAGTTGCTGGGAAGGCAAAAGGGAGATGGAGAACGTGAGTACTGTAGATGTTCGAGATCAGAGTCCAGGTGTTTCACTGGAAAAGCACAGCAGGCCAGGCAGCATCCGATTCTCCTGCAATAGGTAGATGGAGTTGGTGGATGATAGGTGGGAAGGAAGATTGTCAAGTAGGACAGTTCAAGAGGGCATTGCCAAGTTGGAGGGTTGGATGTGGGATGAGGTGGGGGAGGGGAGAGGAGGGAAATGGTAAAATCTATGTTGATGCTATGTGGTTGGATGGTCCTAAGACAGAGGAGATGATCTTCCTCCGGGTGGCTTGGATTAGGCAGTGGAGGAGGCCAAGAATTTGGATCTTCATGGGGGAGGGAGAGTTGAAGTAGTTGGTCACAGGGCATGTGCTTTCTGGAGGAGGGGGAGTTGTTTACAGGTCACCTATCAACAGTCAGAATGTGGGGAAGAAAATAAATGTAGAAAAACCATGTAAGAAAGGCACTTTACAATAATCATGGGGACTTCAATATGTAGATGGGGTGGGGAAATTCGGATTGGTAGTGGATTCCAAAGAAAGAATATGTGGAATGTCTCTATGATGGTCTTTTTGGAGCAGCTTGTGATTGAGCTTGCTAGGGATTGGACAATTGGTTGATGATATGAAATGAGACAGATTTGATTAGGGAAGTGAATGTCAAGGAGCCCATAATGGGCAGTGTCCGTAATATGATAGGATTCACCCTGTAGTTTGAGAGGGAGAAGCTGGAATCAGGTGTAACATTTGAGTAAAAGTAACTACAGACATGAGAGAGATGCTGTCCATAGCTGATTGGAAGGGAACCAAGGCAAGATTGTGTGCAGCAGCAACGGCAGGAGTTTCTGGGAAATTCACACAGCACTGCAGAAATTCATCCCAAGGAAGAATAAAGGTACTAAGGGGAGAACAAAGTAGCCATGGCTGACATAACAAGTCAGGGACATCATGAGAAGCAAAAGAAAAATCACACAATGTGGTGAAGATTAGTGGGAAGCCAGAGGACTGTGACCTCTTTTTAAAAACCAGCAGACAATATCTAAAAAAAAGGAATGCGGGGAGAAGGTGAAATGTGTAAGCTAACTAGTAATATTAAAATCGCAAGAATGTTTTGTAGATGAATCAAAGGTAAGAGAGAGGCGAGGGTCAATACTGGACTGTTGGAAAACAATGTTGGAGAATTAATAACGGAGAACAAAAAAAGGTGGATGAATTAAATCGGTACTTTGCATCAGTTTTCACAGTGGCAGACACCAGCAGCAAACCAAAATTTTGAGGGTTGGGTCAGAGGGGAGTGTAGAGGCTATCACTCAGAAAATGATGCTGAGGAAACTGAAGGTTCTGAAGGTGGGCAAATCACCTGAACCAGATGAACTACGTCATGGAGCTTTGAAGGAGATAGCTGAGGAGATTGTAGACGAATTGGTGACCTTTCAGGAGTCTCTAGTCTGGAAGAGTGTCGGATGACTGGAAAATAACTAATGTAACACCCCTGTTTAAGAAAAGAGGGAGGTGGAAGATAGGAAGCTATAGGCGGTTTAACTTGAGATTAATCATTGATAAACTTTAAAGGTGCATTATTGAGAATGTCGGATGTGGGAACTTAGGGGGAGTTTCCATGTTACAGAGGATTATATCTGCAATATATGCTGTTGATTGCAAATCCTATCAGATCGAAGTGATCTATTAGAGAGAGTTCGAGGCAATGAGGAATTTACAAGAGCAAGGGGATGTGATGGATGGCACTTACAGGAAGGGAAAAATTGTTGCAGATACTCACATAGATGGGTTAACTCCAGGAAAGGTAAGAGAGTTAGGCAAATAGTGCAGGAGTCTTCTGTGGCTATCCCCATTTCAAACAAGTATGCTATTTTGGAAAATGTAGGGGGCAATGGATTCTCAGGGGCATGTAGCAAGAGCAGCCAAGTTTCTAGTATAAAGACTGGCTCTAATGCAATGAGGAGTATGTCGGGTTCCAAGAGATCAGTTGTGTTAGGGGATTCTTTCGTTCGGGCACTGACAGAGGTTTCTGTGGCCAACAGTGAAAAATCAGAATGGTGTTGCCTTCCTGGTGCCAGGATCAAGGATGTCTGAGACTGTGCAGAATGTTCTCAAGGGGGAGAGACCAGCAGGAGGTCATTGTACACATTGGCACCAATGACATAGGAATGGAAAAGGTTGACATTCTGAAGGGAGAATATAGAGATTTTAGGCGTGAATCTAAAAGGTCCTCGAGAGCAGTGATATCTGGATTACTCCTGGTGCTATGAGCTAGTGAGGGTAGGAATAGGAGGATAGAGCAGATGAATGCATGGCTGAGGAGCTGGTTTATAGGAGAAGATTCACATTTTTGAATCCTTGGAATCTCTTCTGGGGTAGAAGTGACCTGTACAAGAAGGATGGATTGCACTGAATTGGAAGGGGACTAATAGATTGGCAGGGAGATTTGCTTGAGCTACTTGGGGATTTAAAATATTAAGATGGGGGGTGGCGTGGAGGGGTTTGGTGGGATCCAGGGAGATAGTGAGGAAAGAGCTCAATCTGAGACTGGTACAGTTGAGAAAAGAAACAAGTCAAACTGTCTGGGACCAAGCAGAGAACAAGTAGAACTGATAAATTAAATTACATTTATTTCAATGCAAGAGGCCAAACTGTCTGGGACCAAGCAGAGAACAAGGTAGGACTGATAAATTAAACTGCATTTATTTCGTGCAAGAGGCCTAAGAGGGAAGGCAGATGAACTCAGGGCTTGGTTAGGAACATGGGACTGGGATATCATAGCAATTACAGAAACATGGCTCAGAGATGGACAGGACTGGTAGCTTGATGTTCCAGGATACAAATGCAATAGGAAGGACAGAAAGAGAGGCAAGAGAGGAGGGGGAGTAGCGTTTTTGATAAGGGATAGCATTACAGATGTACTGAGGGAGGATATTCTTGGAAATCCATCCAGGGAAGTTATTTGGGTGGAACTGAAGTTGCTAGGGTGTTGATTGTATTATAGACCCCCTAATAGAGGGAAATTGAGAAACCGATTTATAAGGGGATCTCAGATATCTGTAAGAATAATAGGGTAGTTATGGTAGGGGATTTTAACTTTCCAAACATAGACTGGGACTGCCACAAGGTTGAGGATTTAGGTGGAGAGGAATTTGTGTGTACAAGACAATTTTCTGTTTCAGTATGTGGATGTACCTACCAGAGAAGGTGCAAAACTTGACCTACTCTTGGGAAATCAGGCAGGGCAGGTGATTGGGATGTTACTGGGGGAGCACTTTGGGGTCAGTGACTATAATTCTATTGGTTTTTAAATAGTGATGGAAAAGGATAGACCATATCTAAAAGTTGAAGTTTTAAATTGGAGGAAGGCTAACTTTGACAGCTTTAGGCAAGAACTTTCAAAAGTTGACTGGGCGCAGATGTTCGCAGGTAAAAGGACTGCTGGAAAATAAGAAGCCTTCAGAAATGAGATAATGAGAGTTTAGTGACAGTATAATTCTTGTTCGGATGAAAGGAAAGGCTGCTAGGTGTAGGGAATGCCTAATGACTAAAGAAATTGAAGGTTTGTTTAAGAAAAAGAAGGAAGCATATTCAAAGTTTGAGAGAAGATTTGTAGCTCGGGTGCTCGTTGTTGTGGTTCTGTTCGCCGAGCTGGGAATTAGTGCTGCAGATGTTTCGTCCCCTGTCTAGGTGACATCCTCAGTGCTTGGGAGCCTCAGTGCTTCTGTGATCTTTCCTCTGGCATTTGTAGTGGTTTGAATCTGCCGCTTCCGGTTGTCAGTTCCAGCTGTCCGCTGCAGTGGTCGGTATATTGGGTCCAGGTCGATGTGCTTATTGATTGAATCTGTGGATGAGTGCCATGCCTCTAGGAATTCCCTGGCTGTTCTGTTTGGCTTGTCCTATAATAGTAGTGTTGTCCCAGTCAAATTCATGTTGCTTGTCATCTGAGTGTGTGGCTACTAAGGATAGCTGGTCATGTCGTTTCGTGGCTAGTTGGTGTTCATGGATGCGGATTTTTAGCTGTCTTCCTGTTTGTCCTATGTAGTGTTTTGTGCAGTCCTTGCATGGGATTTTGTACAGCTATCCTTAGTAGCCACACACTCCGATGACAAGCAACATGAGTTTGACTGGGACAACACTACTATTATAGCCCTGAAGAAGGGCTTATGCCTGAAACGTCGATGCTCCTGTTCCCTGGATGCTGCCTGACCTGCGCTTTTCCAGCAACACATTTTCAGCTACTATTATAGGACAAGCCAAACAGAGAACAGCCAGGGAATTCCTAGAGGCATGGCACTCATCCACAGATTCAATCAATAAGCACATCGACCTGGACCCAATATACCGACCACTGCAGCGGACAGCTGGAACTGACAATTTCAGAAAATATTTCTTGGGTTGTCCTAAAAACTTTGATTCGGTGACTATAGCAATTTTTAATGGCGTTGAGGATTAAATAATTCCACATGTTTTGATATGATGGGATCATTAGTAATTTTTCACTTTAAGAATGCTGTTGTTCTATCTTGTTTTAGTAAAAATTACTTTCAAATACAATTGCAGAATGCAGGTCTTGATGAATTCAGAAGCATTGCAATTGTGTAATACAAGAAGCATTAGAATTTGTTTCTTCGCGAATAATTAAATAGTTTGGTAGTCCAAAAATTGGTATTACTGAAAAAGACCTATTTGGTTGAAATATTTCATCTTTCACTCAGGGCAGTTTAGAAGAACTGTTTTGAAATTTAAAATGAACTTGAAATTTGCAGAAAGCCTGACAGTTAGTTGTCAGTCATCATCAACTTCTCTGTGGAACTGCCTCTACCTATCACAGTCCACTTGCCAGCCAATCAGCACTTCTCTCATTGTCATAAATCCTGCTTTCCCTTTATTGATCTTCTTTTAAATTGTCTCGATGAGTATAAGAGAGAAAGTTTTGACAACGTATCTCTTAGCAGTAATTAGTGTTCTCATATCCAGCTATGACTTAGTAGAATATTCTCCTTCAAAGAGAGGGAAAATTGTCCAGGACAATTTCTAGTGAGAATTTTAACTACTTAAAAGCAAGCCATAGTCCCAGAAGACCATAGAGCTTCTCTCTTGTTAGAGTGAGGTGGCTGGTGGTAGTTTAACCTGAAGATCACCACACCTCAGGCAATGGGAAAGGTTGAGGAAGGGAACGCTTTATAGTAAACTCACCCAATGAGGTCATTAAACTCTCATTTTCGGCATCAATTGGCATTGCAAACCAGCTGTCTAGCCAACTGAGCTAACCCACCCCACTACATAAACTTATGTGCGATACAAGGGAGCAAGGGTACTGAATTTAAAGTGTTTCTCTCTGCATGCACCTAAATGGAAGCTGTCTGCATGATGACAATATCGGATATAGGAGTAGAAGTAGGCCATTCAGGCCATAGAGTCTGCTCTTCCATTCAGTGAGATCATGAATGATCTGATGATCATCAATTCCACTTCCTGGCTTCCCTTAGTGATTCAAAATTTCGGTCTTAGCCCTGAATATACTTAACGGTCATGCAGCTACCGTCACCTGTGGTAAAGAATTCCACTCACTATTTTAAATTTATTATATTCAATATTATAGCCATTTTCTGTTTCCCTGTTATTATTTCTCCAGTCTTATTCTCTAAGAGATCTCTTTAACTTTGGCCTCTCTCTTCATTTTTATGTATTTAAAAAAGCTCTTGCAAGAAATATTAAGATGGATAGCAAGTTACCTTCAAAGTTTATTTCCCCAATACTCTATCTTTCCATTTGTCATTACCCCATTGTACTTTTAATTAAAAAAATGATACTCTCCTTAAGTTCCCTGGTTAATGGTAAGGTGATTTATCCCACTTCGAGAATCTTTCTTTCTCACTTACATATATCTTTCCTGAAAGCCACAAACTGTTTTCTTAAAATATTTGCTATTTTTCCTCAACAATACTTGCAATAACCTCCTTTAATTGTCATTTTTTAATCTAACCTGTTCAGACTCTATGACACAGGTGGGGCTTGAACCCATACCTCTTGGTCCATGGGTTCAAGCCACTCCCACTGCACCTTAAGTGGGCCCTTCATTGTCTACTTCAGCGAGCTCTGCCCACATTTCTTTGTAAATACCTGTAGAGCATTTGTTTTCAACACCAGTTCTTCCCCCTCAAACTGAATTCTGCCATGTTATGGTCACTGCTTCCTAGGGGATCTTTTACTTTGACCTGATTTGTTAAGTTTGCCCCATTGCACATCACCAGATCCAAAATACCCTGATCCCTGATTAGATCAATAACATTTTGTTCCAGAAAACTGTCCCAAATGTAATGTCTGAATATGTCAACGTGTCTACCTTTTGCTAATGTAACTGTTCCAATGTACATTGATTGAAGTCCCCCATTATTAATCTACTGTCTCTCTCTTTATATGCCCTTATTATCTAATATGTACAAACAATCCACGCTCTAAATTTCTGATTAACACATACTGAAAAAATTATCATGCAATGCTTGCTTTCTAGGATGCACGCTATTTGATGACTGAAGACTATACTAGACAGATTATCTATTGGCATTTCAGATTTGCTGGACTACTTTTAAATGTTTCCTTTTTTCAATATTGCAATATTTCAATAAGGAAAGATCTTGTGACTTGCAGATTTTGTTTCATTTCATTTTGAAGCAAATTGTTGCGCTTCAGTTATAATTTTTTTTAATGTAGCTGCAAGGGACCAACTATTGCTTGAGAAAGAGGAAAAAGCAAGACAACATTATGAAAAACAACTTGAGGAGCGCAAGAAGAAAATTGAAGAACAGAGACTAAAAGAGGAAAGGCGACGTGCAGCTGTAGAAGAAAAACGGAAGCAAAGACTTCAAGAAGAAAAGGTACATTTTTGTGAAAGTCTACAATAAATTAGAAAAATCTTGCGTTGTGTGCATTTCCTTTTTTCCTTCCATCTGAAATCTTTCAACTTTTAAAACCCAAGCTGATTTGTTTGGTTTGATGTGTTCTGATTTTATATGAAGCTAATTTTTAACTTTGAGTCAGTGTACTTGACTTTTGGACCTTAGCAAGTGGTAATAATCTAAGTGTGAACCTCTTTAGCAGTAGAGGTAATGTGAGCTCCAAGGGGAGATAGTGAGGAAAGAGATCAACCTGAGACTGGTGAAAAGAAGCGAGTCAAACAGTCAGGGCAGGCAGGGACAAAGCAGAGAACAAGGTAGGACTGATAAATTAAACTGCATTTATTTCGTGCAAGAGGCCTAAGAGGGAAGGCAGATGAACTCAGGGCATGGTTAGGAACATGGGACTGGAATATCATAGCAATGAGAGAAGCATGGCTCAGGGATGGACAGGATTGGCAGCTTAATGTTCCAGGATACAAATGCTACAGGAAAGACAAAGGGAGGTAAGAGAGGAGGTAGAGTGGCATTTTTGATAAGTTTATAGCATTAAAGCTGTACTGAGGGAGGATGTTCCCGGAAATACATCCAGGAAGTTATTTGGGTGAAACTAAGAAAAAAGGAAGGGATGATCACCTTATTGGGAATGTATTATAGACCCCCTAATAGTCAGAGGTAAATTGAGAGACAAACTTGTAAGGAGATCTCTGCTATCTGTAAGAAGAATAGGGTGGTTATGGTAGGGAATTTTAACTTTTCAAACATAGACTGGGACTATCATAGTGTTAAGGGTTGAGATGGAGAGGAATTTGTTGAGCATGTACAAGAAAATTTTGTTTCAGTATAAGGAAGTACCTACGAGAGAAGGTGCAAAACTTGACCTACTCTTGGGAAATAAGGCAGGGCAGGTGACTGAGGTGTCAGTGGGGGGGCACTTTGGGGCCATCGACCATAATTCTATTAGTTTTAAAATTGTGGAAGATGTAGATAGTAGTGAAATAGATGGTGACATCTTGAAAAATGTCCGTATTACAGAGGAGGGAGTGCTGGATATCTTGAAACACATCTGTGGATAAATCCCAAGGACCTGGTCAAGTGTACCTTAGAACTCTGGGAAGCTAGGGAAATGATTGCAGGGCCCCTTGCTGTGATATTTGTATCATTGATAGTCACAGGTGAGGTGCCAGAAGACTGGAGGTTGGCTAACGTGCCACTGTTTAAGAAAAGTGGTAAGGACTAGCCAGGGAACCATAGACCAGTGAGCCTGACATTGATGGTGGGCAAGTTGTTGGAGGGAATCCTGAGGGACAGGATGTACATGTATTTGGAAAAGGGGCTGATTAGGGATAGTCAACATGGCTTTGTGCGTGGGAAGTAATGTCTCACAAACTTGGTTGAGTTTTTTGAAGACGGAACAGAGGATTGAGGGCAGAGTGGTGGACATGATGTATATGGACTTCAGTAAGGCATTTGACATTGTTCACCCTTGGAAGATTGGTTAGCAAGGTTAGATCTCATGGAATACACGTGAAAACTAGCTATTTGGATACAGAACTGGCTCGAAGGTAAAAGACAGAGGGTGGTGTTGGAGGGTTGTTTTTCAGACTGGAGGTCTGTGACCAGTGGAGTGCCACAAGGATCGGTGCTGGGTCCACTATGTTTCCTCATTTATATAAATGATGTGGATGTGAGCATAAGAGGTACAGTTAGTAAGTTTGCAGATGACACCAAAATTGGAGGTGTAGTGGACAGCGAAGAAGGTTATCTCAGATTACAGCAGGATCTTGATCAGATAGGCCAATGGGCTGAGAAGTGTCAGATGGAGTTTAATAAGATAAATGCGAGGTGCTGCATTTTGGGAAAGCAAATTTTAGCAGGACCTATACACTTAGTGGTAAGGTCCTCGGGAGTGTTGATAAACAGAGACCTTGGAGTGCAGGTTCATTACTCCTTGAAAGTGGAGTCGCAGGTAGGTAGAATAGTGAAGAATGTGTTTGATATGCTTTCCTTTTATTGGTCAGAGTATGGAGTACAGGAGTTGGGAGGTCATGTTGCAGCTGTACAGGACACTGGTTAGGCCACTGTTGGAATATTGTGTGAAGTTCTGGTCTCCTTCCAATCTGAAGGATATTGTGAAACTTGAAAGGGTTCAGAAAGGATTTACAAGGATGTTGCCAGGACTGGAGCATTTGAGCTATAGGGCCAGTCTGAATACGCTGGGGCTGTTTTCCCTGGAGTGACGGAAGCTAAGGGATGACCTTATAGAGGTTTATAAAATCATGAGGGGCATGGATAGGATAAATAGACAGTCTCTTCCCTGGTGTGGGGCAGTCCAGATCTAGAGGGCATAAGCTTAGGGTGAGAGGGGAAAGATATGAAAGAGACCTACGGGGCAACATTTTCACAGAGGGTGGTACGTGTATGGAATGAGCTGCCAGAGGAAGTGGTAGAGGCTGGTACGATTGCAACATTCAAAAGGCATCTGGATGGGTATATGAATGCGAAGGCTTGAGGGATATGGGCCAGGTGCTGGCAGGTGGGACTAAATTGGGTTGGGATATCTCGTCGGCATGGATGAGTTGGACTGAAGGGTCAGTTTCCGTGCTGTATGTTTCTGTCTCTATGACTCTATGATAGAGAAATTAGTGTGAACTAAATCAGTTCCAGAATAATTAACATTATTCCAGATGTTTTGCTGTGTAGATCCATTGGATTTGTGAATATATAATCAATGCAGATCATTTGGATTTTAACAAAATAGTGGCTCTTACTTAGAAATATGTTGCATAAATTTAACATGTGAATTACTTCATGCATGATAATGCAACTCCTCCTCTTGAAGGAACGACATGAAGCAGTTGTACGCCGCACGATTGAGAGAAGTCAAAGAATAAAGCAGAAGTCCAATCGGTGGTCATGGGGTGGAGCCCTACAAAGCAATGCAGCAATCAACCGAGATGGTATATCTTTTTTAACGAAACATTTGATTTTCCTGATGTAACTTACTCTCCTGGGCATGAATGCAAAATGTTTGGACAAAATGGATAAAATGGATACTTTATTCCTGATTGTTTTTCATGAAAAACAATGTATTGTTTCTTGTGAAATTTTACAATTCAATTGTTATAGCTTTGGGTCATAATGGTTATTAAAAACATGAGTATAGATAAGGTGAATAGATTTGGTCTTTTTCTGAGGGCAGGGAGTCCAAAACTAGAGGACATAGATTTAAGATGTGAGGGGAAAGATTTAAAGAACTGAGGGTTAACGTTTTCACGCAGAGGGTGGTGTGTATATGGAATGACCTGTCAGAGGAAATGTTGCAGACACACCGTACAGCATTTAAAAGTCGTCTGTTTGGGTTTATGAATAGAAAGGGTTTAGAGAGATATTGGCCAATGGGCAAATAAGACCCTGCCAGATTGGGATGCGTGATCAGCACAGATGAGTTGGACTGCAGGGTCTGTTTCTGTGTTGTATGACTCTATGACCATGACTGACTGACTGTAGAAAGTCTAATCATAATTATTCATCCATATTAATATGGCTTTCTAAAAAGGGGTTTCTCTCCTTTGCAATAGTTAGTTAGTTTCTTGGTTTCAAATTTTAATGTAAATGGTCAATGGTATTGGTGTGCAACGACAATTTTCATGAAATTCATTTTCATGAACATTAAACCTCATTTCTCTGCATCTTGAAATTTTCTTTAACCATTGCCTTTTGTGATATTTTATTTTTGTTTGCATGCTTCACATGCCATTAAGAAAGAAGGGTGGTGATGCTATAGATAACTCAAATAATGCGCTATAATCTTTGTATATCTTTTACACCATTTAATATGACTACAGCCCATCCAAATAATCAACCTATTAAATTGTTCTTAAACATTTTAAATACTGAAAATGTTTTGTGAAAATGTTTCCTGTATGCACAGTTTTGGTTCTTCAAGTTAAGGATACCTTCTAATGTCCTGCATTACCGCCATGCTACATTGAACACCTCAAACAGATCTAGCAACTCAACTGGGCATCCACGAAATGCTGTGGGCCAGCAACAGAAGTGAATTAAACTGCAGTCTGTAACCTCCAGCCTGTCACATCCCCACTCTTCCATGACTATCCAGCAAGGAGATCAGTTCAGTTCAAGGATGATCGCAGGAGGGCATGCAAGAAGCAGTGCCAAGCACACCTAACAATGAACTATCAACCTTGTAAAGCTATTGCACTCGACTATTTGCATGCCAGCCATTGGAAGCAGGATGTCTTAGACTAAGTTATCCTGCATTCTCTGGATCCGACCTAAACTCTGCAGTCGTGTCACATCCGGTATGAATGGTAGTTAATGAGCAATTTACTAGAGGAGGCAGTTCCATGAATATCCCAACACTCGGAGGGGGAATCTGATATAAGCAGTGCAAAAGACGAGGCCAAATGAATGATTCATCTCAGGTTGCTGATATTACAAATGCCAATCGTCAACCAATTTTTAATTCACTCCATGTGATATTAAGAAATAGCACAAGGTACCATATACTGCAAAGTCAATGGGCTTTGACAACATTCCAGTAGTAGTACTTTTTTTTTATAAAAGTGGAAAATTATCAAAGCATGTCAATGAACCTGTTTGTGCGCTGAGCTTCTACATTTCAAAACTGTTGTCTGAATTCTTTAACCTGGAAATGGTCTTATGTTTGACATTGCTTTCTAATCATTCAATTAGTTGTTAGAAATTGCATGTCTTAAATGATCATTGATTAAATGATGAAATGATTAAATGGTCTTGTAAGACCATTCTTGCAGGTTCTATGTAGTGGAATACTTACACTCTAAATGTTATCTACCTTGGTGTACCTGGCAAGGTAAATGATTTTTAAATTTTTTTTTACTGAAAGCAAGCTGTTAGTTGACAAAAGTGCTGAAATGTTTCAACTACAGTCAGGAAAACCAGTTTCTAAAGTGCTGTTATTTCTGTGTCTGGGTTGCATATACTGTAGATTTCCCCCCCCCAAAATACCCAAGACCTACCGTGGAAGTCCGAAACTGCGGATAGTCACAAACCTGTTCATTAAATGGGAAACTTACCTTCCCGGTAGCCACCTGGTCCCTGGTTCTGGAACGTTCCCCATAATATGCTCGGGCAAGCCACAGGTAAAGGAAACCACGGAAAATTGACCTGCGGATATGGCGGTTGGCCTGTGTAGTTTTCTCTGCTTTAATCCCAGCTGTTCCATTGTGATTAAAACTCTGGTATCGACCTGACCACATGGAAAATTGCCAGCTATGTCCGGTTGTCCGAACAAGACGCATCCAACCCACCTAATTACTGCCCCATTATTCTACATTAGAATCACAAAAGTGATGGAAGGAGTCATCGCTACTACTACTTAAGCACCGTGTGCTCAGCAAAAATCTTGTTACTGGTGTTCGGTTTGGGTTTCACTTCGGGTCATTCCTCCTCTGACTTCATTACAGCCTTATCCAAACATTGACAAAAGAGTTGCTCTCCAGACTTAAGGTGAGATCAGAACAACTGCCCTTGACATCGATGCACTGTTTTACCAAAAGGCATCAAGGAGTTCTGGCAAAATTGAAATCGGGGGGGAAAATTCTTTGATTTGGGTCATACCTCGCATGAAGGAATATGGTTGGTGGTTGCCAGAGGTCAGTCATCTTCTCTTCAGGATATCTCTACTGGAGTTCCTCAGGGTAGTATATTAAGGCCAACTATATTTCTAAGGCTGTTTCATCAATGACCTTTATATAATCAGATCATAAATGGCAGAAGTGTTTGCTGATTGTTATGAATTGAGGAAATTAAACAATGACTGAGTCACTGATGCATCCTATGTTCATTTTGAAGCAAAATTTGGACAACATCCGGGCTTGAGCTAATAAGTGTCAAGTTGTGCTACACATATAAAACTGAACATTTTCAAACAAGAGAATCTGACCATCTCCTCTTGACATTTAAGGCATTACCAACGTTGACTCCCCTTATCAACATCTAGAGGGATATTATTGACCAGAAACTGAATTGGAGCATCCATATAAAACTGACTAGAGGAGCAGTGAGTTACCCCAGTGCCTATTTCCCATCTACAATACACAAGTCTACAGTGTGGTGGAATACTCCATACTTGCCTCAACATGTGCAACTCCAACAGTAGTTAAGAGGTGTGACGCCATCCAGGAGAAAACAGTGTGTTTGAATGCTTCCCAGTCCACCTTGTGTGTTCACTCCCTTCACAATGAAAACTAACCATTCACAAGATGCACAGCAATAACTTGCCAAGGCTCTTCTACATTTTGCAAACCTGTGACCTCGACCACTTGGATAAAAATAATAGATGCATAAGAGCGCCACATGTTGGCTTCCTTCCAAGCTGCAGAGTATCCTGCCTTAGGACTATATTGCTATTGGTTCACTGTCACGTGTCGAAGTTCTGGAGATGATTGCTAAAACTCACTGGTTGTTGCTAATTCAAAGGACTGCAGCGGTTCAAAAAGCAACTCGTGATGATGACCTTGAGAACAATTGCAGATGGGCTTTAAATATCAGCCTAGTCGGTGAAATCTATGTTTAATGAGTTGATCTAAAAATATTATCCCTCTTAGTTGCACATCCCCTAATTTCCGAACAGAAACAAATTTCATCCTCAAGTTTGTAAATTTCAATTGGCCTTTCCTTAATAGTTTTTTGGAGAAGAGAGTTCCAGATTTTGACTCCATTGTTTGTGAAACAGCACTTGCTGAGATCAATCTGAATGGCCTAACATTTAAATATGTGTTTTAGATGTTTCCAAAGAAAAGATGTTCTCTCTCCACCCCATCAAATTCTCCAAACATCTTAAACTTCAAATACAGGTACCCAATCCTTATCCGAAACCCTTGGGACCAGCTGGTTTTCGGAATTGAGTTTTTCAGATTTTTGAATACGTGTCAGTTTAATAGTGAAATTGAAAAAAATCTTACTACTCACAGGTGCGTCTGCTGTAAGAGCCCTGAGACAGAATTGACACCTGCCAGTACAAGGCCACATCCCCACATCACATCTGAGTGACATGGGCCGAGTGGGTGTGGAGTTGGGTTAACTGTTTCCACACCAAGTAACCTTTTATATGGAGGAAAAAAAGCTTCATGAAAACATCTTCGGATTTCAGAAAAAGGGTTGTACAAACCTAACCAATGTATCACATTCTTGTAACGACTCTTTTAGGCCAAGTGTAATTCCTTGAAACTGCGCCAGGGCCTTTCAAAGGTCAATATCTCCTCCTTTGAATAAACTAAAATACTGCAGATGCTGGAAATCAGAAACAATGTGCTGGAGAAACTCAACATGTCTGCAGCATCTGTAAAGTCCATTTTGACGACTTCAGAAGTGAACCTCCTTCATGTGTGGTGCTGGAAACAAATGTAGTTCTCCCAATTATGTGAACTAACCAGAACACACACCCATTTGAACTGTAATCACTTTGCAGTATTTTTCCTCCACTTATGTGGACAGCTCATCCATTAATCTATGTTTCCATATTAATCATGCATTAATTATATGATCTTTTCACTTCAAAAAGAAAAGTTCAATAGAGCCATTTCTGGGATAAATTTGTAACCGCTTAATCTTGCAGTTCCACTAAAAAAGACATGCTTTGTAACTTTCATAACTCTGAGGTGTATCTGAAATATTGCAGTTGGTCTTTCAAGTTTAATATTAACAAAGAAATGCTATATATAGGCAATCAACTGCAAATATTTCCATTTGTTTTAGATGCAGATAGGCGATCAGTATCTACAATGAACCTTGCAAAAAATGCTGATCCTGTCATTAGCAAGCGGCTGTCATCCTCATCTGCAACATTATTAAATTCTCCGGACAGAGGTACCTTCTTAGGCACTGGTTTTCTTCACGTAACATTTTATGATGAAATACAATATCAAGTTTCTTTTGGATGGATACAGTGTAATATTTTTTCACAATCTTTAGTGTGTTTAATGATATGTGCCATCCCAGTTTACATCCTCGCATGCTACTTTGTTTACGCATTTTTAATTTTTTGTTTGATTTTTTTTAGTACAAGTCCTTTTTAATTTGTCTTTTTCATTGTCCTGCACCCAGAACCAGCAGACAATATTGTAAAATATGTATAATCGCATAGTCTTATGCAAGCAGTTAAATATTTTCCCTTGTGCAGTTTTTAAAATGCTTGGCTTTTTCGTGGTTTATTGTCTTCAAAAATATCCTGCAATTTGTTTTTAACAACAGCTTTCCCGATTCCCGGAAACACACTCTAGTACTCAGCACGAACAAGAATTGGGGGTACCTGCTGTGAGCAAGATTGCTCATAAATAGCATCAACAAGATTTGATCAAATCAAGAGAAATGCAGTCAAATTATCAGTTCCTTGAGCAAGGAAACCCTCTCCTGTTGATTGTCAGTTGCATAAAAATTCTGGACAATCATACTTTCTATATTCGTGCAATTTATATATTAATGCAATTCTTAATTCCTGTTCTCTGATTACTAATCTCTGAATTTTCTGTGTAATGGCTCTTAAAGTTGTCTTGAGTCTTGCCTGCGATTATGAAACGATCTAAAAGGTGCGGGTGGATAGTTAATAGAAAAGACAAGTTAACAACATTTTTGATTTTTGTACAGCTCTCAAACAAAGGATTGCATACTTTCTTAAGTATCCCTGTAAACCATGTTCTGTATCAACATCAGAAAAGTCCTGCTTCAAATCTAAACAAGGTTTTCAAAGAAAAATTTATCTAACATTTTCTCATCAAACTGTTTATTGGCTGCACCATGAATTTAACTGTGAAACTGACTGTGAAGTGGATCCTTTTTGCATTATGTTTCTCACAATAACAAATTAATTTAGTTTTCTTGAATCTTCTGTTTTTAACCTCCTAGGTTTGGTATTTGAATTTGCCTTCAGAGGCAGCATTAAATGAAATTTTGTCAGTATCATGTTTCTACGAACCTAAACTTTAATCAAGTGCATTTGAATTTGAGGAAACTATATACATTTGGATTTTTGAAACCATTTGTCTGAGGTAGCATTTGTTTTTTCTGAACCATTTAGCTGAACTAAGCATAAATGTTTAACATTTGCGCTTTCCTACTCTTGGTACCCAGCAGATGCACATTACTTGATGTGTTATAGAATATATGCTGCAACCTTACCAAATGTGGAATTGATCTGCAGAATAGAGCACACAAGGGGATATTCAGCCTATCCCATCTGTATTGGCTGTCCAAATGGGCAATTCTGTCTCCATTATTTCCATCTTCTCTACTAATAACCACCAAATTCACTTTTCAAAAGCCTGATTGAACCTGCATCCTGCAAATTCTCAGGCAATGTATTCCAGATCAAAACCACTAGTTGGGTAAAAACTTCTTTTCATTGCTACTAATTTAAATCTGGGACCCCTCATTCTTCTTCCTTTCACTAATAGGGAAATGTTCTCCTTATTTACACTGTCCAGACCCCTCATTTTGAAAGCCTCAATCGCATCACTCCTCAACCTTCCCTTCCAAGTGTATCCCTAAACTTCCCGATCCACCTGTGTTTTGTGTTATCCAACATCCATCCTCGACAACTTGAACATAAGGAAAAGACAAACCATTTGCTTTGACCCTCTTTATAAACCATTTCCCATACCAACTGTCTTCCTCACCATGCTAATTCAATCCCACTCCCTGGCTGCAGTGTCGAGGAAAATGATTGTTCTCAACATGTCCTTCAGCTAAGGTTCTGGCTTCTTCAAGATCGCCCATCTCTTACTGCAAATGAGAATTTAACTCTTCATTTCACTTGTCCAGACTTGGGTTTCTAATTTTAAATGTTTAGTCTTGCATGCATGGGAGATGTACGCATCATGAAAATGGCATGCTGCTCAAATTTTTAATGTAACTAGTTTTATCGCAATTTTACAGATGCTTCTAATCCACTGTTCTTTAAATAATTTCCAATCAAAAGGTTACATGTTTGTTCACCCATCTCTCTCCCCAACGTTCCAAATTGTTAACACATGACTATATTGTCCAGTCATATATATTCACATCTCAAACTGTATGTACTCTTGTGATTGTCAAGAAATCTACAATGTCCGTTTTCCCATTCCGTCCCTCCTATTGCCTATACTATCTGTTTTTCCTTTCAAGGTCCCCAGCTTTGCCTAGATTTCATTATTCCAATTCCCTCTTGAAAAGCCTGCAATCTTTCACTCTCCATAAGCTTGAGTTTATGTAAGCCTTTGACCTATATCTAAATCACATAAAATCTTGTTTACCCATAAGCCCTGTGTTTTTTTTTGAAAAGTTCATGGGTGTGGGTGTTGCTAGCAAGGTAGGCATTTGTTGCTCAGCCTCAATTGGACTTCAACTGAGCTTTATTTCAGAATGCAGTTAAAAGTTGACCATGTCATGGGTCTGGGGTCACATGTACACCAGTAGGAATATATTAATTTTTGGGTTGCTACGTTGTAACTAGTGAGGTACTGCAAAGATCAATGCTTGAACTCTCAACTATCCACAATCTATATCACTGTTTTGGATGCGGTGATTTGAATATGGTATTTCCAAGTCTAGCGATGACACAAGACTTTGTGGAATTGAGAGTTTTGAATAAGGTAAAATTCTTCAAAGGTATGGGGAGGCTAAGTGTGTGGTCAGAAGTTTGAAGATTTTCCATATTGGTAAGCAAAACAGAAATGCAGAATATTTTGTAATGAGAGGCTAGGAAACATGGAACTTCAAGGGTACTTGGGTATCCTAGTTCATGAGCCACTGAAAATTAATGTGAGGACAGCAAACAATTAAGAAGGAAAGTAGTATCTTGGCCTTTATTACAAGAGGTTTGAGTAAAGTAGTAAAAGTTTTTACTACGATTACATAGAGCTTTGGTGTGCAATTTTGATCTTAACCAACAGAGGGATTTGCTTGTCAAACAGGGAGTGCAAATAAATTGGAATTAAATTCCAATTTAATTCTGGAAAGGGATTGTCTCATGAGGAAGGATTAAATAAACTGGGCCTCTATTTTTAGGCTTATTAAGAATGAGAGATGATTTCATTCATCAGTTAAATATGCAGAATTCTTACAAAGCTCAATTAGGTAGAGGCGGGAAGAGGTTTATCCTAGTTTGCTGGGGTTAAGGGGAAGGTGCAGGTGACACAGTCTCCGCATATGGGGAAGACCCTTTTGGACTGAAGTGACGGAGAATTTCTTCACTCAGAGGATATTGAATTGTTGAGGGCTATGCTCCAGAGGGCTGTGGAAATTCAGCAAATGAGTACGTTCAAGACTAAGTTTGATTTAGATTTCTGGATTTTAAAAATTCAAGGGATATACGATAGTGCAGAAACAGAGTTGAAGTAGAAGGTCAGCCATGATCTAATTGAATAGTGGAAAGGGCTTGAAGGGTTGAATGACTTATTTCTCCTATTTGTGTTCTTATGACCTAATTGTAGAGTATTTAAAGTTATTAAAGGAGTTAGTTGACTTAATGACATACAAATTTGTTTAAAAGTTGGTAGGCATTGTTATTTAATTCAGTAATTTATAATTATGCACTAAGCTCCCTAATTAAAAATGTTAAAAAGCCTTTCATCAGTATGACAAGAGGATTTGATTTCCAGAACAGTTTCACATTCCAATTTTGAAGCTTAATGTGTACTTTTGTTTGTAAGGCTTATGCATTGCAATTTTGATATTTTAATATGATCAATTCACACTGCTTTGCATGAAGTAAATTGTCTGTTTTGCCAATTCTATATAAATTGCCAGTTTGATACAAATTGCCTTTTCAAATTAGATTAGGTTACATTACAGTGTGGAAACAGGCCCTTCGGCCCAACAAGTCCACACCGCCGCGCCGAAGCGTAACGCACCCATACCCCTACATATGCCCCTCACCTAACACTACGGGCAATTTAGCATGACCAGTTCACCTGACCTGCACATCTTTGGACTGTGGGAGGAAACCGGAGCACCCGGAGGAAACCCACGCAGACACGGGGAGAATGTGCAAACTCCACACACAGTTGCCTGAGGCGGGAATTGAACCCGGGTCTCTGGCGCTGTGAGGCAGCAGTGCTAACCACTGTGCCACCGTGCCGCCCACCTTATAGTTTGTATAACTATAAGGTTTCAACTTTTTAAATACTTCTGCCTGGTTACTTTGTGGCATGAAATATCTTAAATGACTTGATGCTTAATTAAGCTAAGGATATGTATGTTGCTGAAGCATCTAAAGTATCACATGTAATGCTGAATTTGTTGGTAAATCGTAGTACCATCCTGCTGACCAACCTAATGCATTTTTATATTCGCTGCTTCCTCCAGCAACAGCCCACTAAGTTATGTTGGCTATTATTTATGTACTTAACTGCAGTTATGCTGCCAATTATGCTTTGTCCTTATCCCAGAAGTTTAAGCACTGGCGCAAAGCTCTATATGAACGTAAATAGTGTTTAACCCCGCGCGCACACCCTTTTTTTTTTTTTTGTTCATGCCCCCTCACAGCTGCTCTACCAGTGCCTCTCTACACACTTTGTATATTTTATCTCGGAGATGTATTGAAATATGCTAACTTTTCTTAATTCTGCATAGCCCGACGTTTGCAGCTCAGTCCTTGGGAAAGTAATATTGTCAATCGCCTTCTGACGCCTACTCATTCATTCTTAGCCAGGAGCAGAAGTACAGCAGCTTTGTATGGAAATGGTCAGGATTCAGGTAATTCTATACATTGAAATTTCAATTACTTTCCTAATTCTACAGTGTTAAAATAATTGTTTGCTAATAGAATAGTCAAAAATGGAAGATCTGTGTGTGTGTGTGTGAAATTTTAAAATAAGTATGAAAACTTTGAAAGTTGCATACCAAGCACTTTTAGGTAAAGGGCAAAAGGTTTAGAGCAGATTTGAGGAAAAACATTATTCACCCAGAGAGTGGTGGGATTCTCAAACTCTGTTGGTATGGTAGAGGCAGAAATCCTCATTTCTAAGAAGTAAAGCTATGAACCAAGCTCTGGAAAATGGGATGAGAATAGTTAGGTTATTTTTGAGTGGCACGTACACGATGGGCCAAAAGGCCTTTTTTCTGTGCTGCAGATCTCTGACCCATTCATGTAAAAATCGCATCTTGTTTCCTCAATGTCCTGGACCTGTCTTCCATCAAAATGTTAGAAGTCTGAGTGATCATTGTGCAATCATTAATGTTGCACCATTTGTTGCTACATAGATGTTGAAGTAGCACCAATCCACAGTCTAGACCTGGATGTTGTCTAGATCTCACTGTATAAATGGCAAGTAACGTTTTATGCCACAAGTGCTATCTCGAACAAGCCAGAAGCCAGTCAATGCTCCTTAACATTCATTGGCATTACAGTCGCTGAATCCCTTGCTCCCAACATCCAAAGGATTGCCATTACCAGAAACTGAACTGGGCCAACTATGTAACAAGTGCAAGACAAAAGTTAGGAATTCTGTGTCGAGTAGCACATCTCCTGACTACCCAGAGTCTATCCGCCATCTAGAATCACAAGTCCAAAATATTCTGCATTCATCCAGGCAAATGGAATCTCAAACACTCCAGAAGCTCAATACTATCCAGGATAAAGCACTGTGTTTTGATCAGCGCCTGATCCACCACCTTCATTGTTCATTCCCTCCTCCACTGACAGTGACAGCAGTGTATATCATCCACTTCACTGCCGCAATTTACCTAATGTTTCTTCAGTAGTGCCTTCCAAATATGTACCATCTACCACCAAGAAGGCTAAAGGCAATAGATACATAGAACACCACCTGCAAATTCCCCTCTGAGCCACATTTTATCCTATCTGAGAACCATATTGTTACTTTTGTCATATGGTCAAAATTCTAGAACTTAAGAGTACCTACAGTGCACATGCACTGTGATGGTTCAAAAAGGCAGCTCACAATTACCCTCCATCACAAGGGCATTTAAGAATAGGCAATAAATAATGGCCTAGCTGTCAACACTCCCATCCCATGAATTAATACTTTTAAAAGTTATTACAAAAAGGAATTAGTTCTACAGTAATCGAACCAAACTGGAAAACGTTTACATTACTATTTGTAGGTGCTTTGTGAATACCAAAATTATCAGAAGTAATTCCAGTAATGCAGAATATACACGTTTGCAAATGTGTAATTCAAGTCTAGTTTGCTAGATTCCTTGATTCAAAAGTAACAACAAATTTATCAGTGCAACTCTTCTACTTATTCAATTCTGGTTTATAAAATTGGCGGCCGTGATTAAGGTTTACTGAGCTGGGAAGTCTCGCACTTCGGTTTCCATGCATTAAGTTAAATAGTGTAGAAGAAGATGGCATTTGAGCAATGGAAGAGAGTGGATGTTGAAGACAGATAACTAATATGGATGTGGTCAATCCTATTTATAGTGTACAATGTTGTAATTCTAAATTACTGTTGATTCTGCTTTTTTAATTTGTTTACTCAGTCTTGTTTAGCTGAAATTGTATGTCTGCCTCTGAAATACTCAGAATTAGTGCTGGAGGCTGGTACAATTGCAACATTTAAAAGGCTTTTGGATAGGTATATGAATAAGAAGGGTTTGGAGGGATATGGGCTGGGTGCTGGCAGGTGGGACTAGATTGGGTTGGGATATCTGGTCGGCATGGACTAGTTGGACCGAAGGGTCTGTTTCCATGGTGTACATGTCTATAGAAAAAAAATTGGATTTAAATTTAAAACTAATAAAGTCTCTGAATAAAAGTTAAAGCCATGGTGACAAATAAGATACCAGCCAACATGCATCCATTTTAAACAAATTTGTCTAAAAAGCATCTTAATAGCTGATGGGTTTACAAGCAACTTTAAATGTTTTCAACTGTAAAATTTCCTATTGCACCAATAAGATATTTGTATTAATTAAAATCAGGGCCGCCGCCGCCATCACAATTGGTTTTGAAATATGGCAGTGATGCAAGTTGACTGCTTTGTATGTTGCAAGTTAGGTTATGGGAAGATGACTACTATTATAGTAAAATGAAATAATTTTCAAAGTATTTTGTTTGGAATGATGCACTTCAATTTTGAAGCTTGTTTCAATTAATTGCCTGCATACTATTTTACTGTTGTCCTTTATTTGACGTGAAATCTGTCCTATTGATCTTTTCTAATAATCTCTTCTATTATACTGTGCTGCTAGTTTTCGATGTCTGCTCTCTTTGTAGTGTTTTACCAGTTGAATGGATGTAATGTAAAACAATGCAAATACTTCATTGTGTTTCAACCAATCAGCTGTTCGTAATCTGTTGCTTTGTCTCTATGGACAAGTGTAGTTTTCTTGATGTATGTTTTATAGTTGCACTTTAATACCAAAACCATTACTGTTGGCAGTTTGATACTTTGGTTTGTTTGGAGAAATGTGCAAAAGGACCCTAGTCAAATATTCATTTTTAACCAATTGATGACAACTGAATCCTATGTGATTTTGATTTTACTGATGCTATATAGAAAACGTGCACGTAATCAGTACACTGAGATTTTGTAATAGAAATAACAGTGAAGATAATTGTTTTATTGTCAGTATTGGGGAACACTGTCAGCTAATTCTGTCTCAATTGGAAACAAGTTGTCAGAGTCACCCTGTTCTTCCAGAAGCCTAGGCGAAAGTGAGGACTGCAGATACTGGGGATTAGAGTCAAGATTAGAGTGGTGCTAGAAAAGCACATCAGGTCAGGCAGCATTAGAGGAGCAGGAAAATCAAAGTTTCAGGCAGGAGCCCTTCATCAGGATTCCTGGAGTGAGGGTTGGGAAAGCCTGCTCAAGCTCTAAAATTGTTGAACTTGACATTGAACTCAGAAGTTAGTGGAGTTCCCAAGCCAAAATTTAGTTGTTCTTCCAGCTTGTGCTGAGCTTTGCTGGACACTGCAGCAAGCTTGAGATAGATGTTGGCCAGGGAACGAGGTGAAGTGGTTGGCAACTGCAAGATTGGGTCTTTTTTTTTATGGACAGAATATGTGTTCTGTGAAGTGGTCACCTAATCTATGCTTTGTTTGCCCTATATAGAGGAGATCACATTGAGCAGCAAATGCAGTAAAGTGCTGCTTCGGCTGAAGGTGTTTGGCCCTTGGATACTGAGGAGGGAGGAAGTAAATAAGCAGGTGTTCAACCTTCTGCAGTTGAAGGAGGAGGTGCCGTGGGCCAGAGTGTATTAGAGGGAGTGATCCTTGCAGAAGGCTGACCAAGGAGGGAAGGGGAATGTGTGTCTGGTGGTGGCATTGCGCTAAAGGTACCTGAAGTAGCTAATGGGATGGAAAGGGGATCTTATCGTTGTGGGAGGAAAAAGAGGGGGTGAGGCTGAACAGAAGATCGGTCTGACCCCACTGAGGGCCCTGTCAACTACAATGCTAGGAAATCCTCAGTTTAGGAAGCAGGTGGACATTTTGGACGCTGCCTTGTCGAATTTGGCATCATGTGACGGAGGAACTGGGAGAATGGAATAGAGGTTTTACAGGATACGGGGTGCGAGGATGTATAATCAAGGTAACTAGGAGTCGGTGGGTTTATAGTGGCCAGTCTATCCTCAAAAATAGAAACAGATTATGGATGTAGGTTTGCTTGCAGAACTGGAAGGTTCATTTTCAGACATTTCGTCACCATACTAGGTAACATCATCATTGAGCCTCCGGATGAAGCACTTTGGTGTAGCCCGCTTTCTGTTTATATATTTGGGTTTCCTTGAGTGAGGTGGTATCATTTCCTGTTCTTTTTCTCAGGGGGTGTTAAATGGGATCCAAGTTGATGTGTTTGTTAGTTCTGGTTGGAATGCCATGCTTCTAGGAATTTTTATGCGTGTCTCTGTTTGGCTTGTCCTAGGATGAATATGTTGTCCCAGTTGAAGTGGTGTCCTTCCTCATCTGTATGTAAGGATATTGGTGAGAGAAGGCATGCTGTTTTGTTGCTAGTTGGTGGCTAGTTTTCTGCCTGTTTGTCCAATGTAGTGTTTGTTATAATTCTTGCACATCAACTAGCCACAGGAATGACATCACCAATCCAAGGAAACCCAAACACAAATAGAAAGCAGGCTACACCACCAGTGCTTCATCCGGAGGCTCACTGAAGATGTTACCTAATATGGTGACACATGTCTGAAAACGAACCTTTCAGCTCAGCGAGCAAACTTACATCCAGAATATCAACCTGAGCTACAAATTTTCTCAACTTGCTAGAAACAGAGGTCAAGGAAAGGAGGAATCAACAGACCAGGTGAACATGAGTAGGGTGGAAATTGGAAGTGAAATTGATAAATATTTCCAATTCCAGACAAGAGAAGGAAGCAGCACCAATGATATTGGTATGTCGGCAGAAGAGTTGTGGGTGGAGAGTGGCATAGGACTGAAACAAGGATGTTCCATGTACCCCACAGAGATAGGAATAACTAGGGCCTTTTCAGGTACCCTTGACCACCCTTCTGACCTGAAGAAAATGAGAGTAGTTTAAAAACAATGAGAACAAGCTCAGCCAGGCAGAGGGGAGTGATGGGTGGGAGTGGTTCAGTCCTTTGTTCCAGGAAGAGGTGGAGAACGCTAAGAACATCCTGGTGGGGGATGGATGTGTAGAGGGAGGCCCCCTTGCCAAAGCTGTCGAAATTAAATAATTTAGTTAGGATGCTTGGTAGAAGAGTCTTTACTTGTGCCATTTCAATACATTCGCTTGTTTCAGTTCAAAGTTGAACCACCTTTTCAGTTCATCCCTTGTATAATATGTTGGTTTTCATATCCCTTTATAGGATAGACAGAAATGGTTTTGGTAGCTCTCTCTTTGCATTTCTTTCAAGCTAATACCACCTGTCTTTTCTTCTTCTCCTCCTCCTTTCTCTTTTTTTCCTTCTTCTTTTATGCACTTCTCATGATACTGCAGTTATCCCAATTTGTCCTCGTTCAGTATCTGCCAGCTCTATTGCCCCACCAACTTGTAAGAATCTTCACAATAGGACGTCTGACTGGTCAAGGTTCATAGTTGGCATACCTGATGTCAGTGGACAGAAGAAATCACCTTATCATCCAAAGGTAAGTGGCTGTATTGCTATATCGTGACTATTTCCATAGTTAACTATTTCCTGTTAAGTAATTTTTGTTTCTTTATAGTCATACAATCCCCACAGTGTGGAAACAGGCCATTCAGCCAAAGCAGTCTGCACTGACCGTCCTGAAGAGATTCACACTCAGACTCAGACCCATACCCTACCCTATCCCTGTAACCCTACATTTCCCATGGCTAATGCACCTAACTTACAGATCTCTGAACTCTGGACAATTTAGCATGCCCAGTCCACCTAACTTCCACATCTTTGGACTGTGGGAGGAAACAGGAGGACCCAGTGAAAGCCATGCAAACATGGGGAGAACATGCAAACTCCACACAGTCAATCGCCTGAGGTTGGAATGGAACACTGGTACCTGTGAGGTAACAGTGCTGACCACTGAGCCCATTACATTTGTACAAGTGTTCAATTCTGTGGGAGCAAAGAATCACTAAATCCTTAAAACACAATCAAAGAAAAAAATGAATTTTGTGCCAAAAAGTTACAGTAAGTTAATTTGGTTTGAAAGTTGGTTTTGAAATTTGTGGGGAAGCAATCAGCATTCATTATTAACTGGGCTTGTGAAAGGTAATCTGATATGTAGAAACAAATAATTTAAAATGCCTTCTCTTGCTTTTCCCATTTACTAAAATTTTTAGAGAGTCGAGTTAAGCTTGTTAAGTATAACTTTCAATTTTGACAGAATCTAGTGGTTAATGACCTGAACTGTAAACCCCTGTATAGTGGAGAAAATGTTCAGTGCTATTGTGTACTTAAGGAAAATTTCTGAAATCACATCATAGTCTTTAGTTGAGCAAGGCATCTTTTTTACTTTTTCTCAAACAAAGTAACACACTACATTCTTACTAATACTGTGCTTTCCTGTATTATCTATGCATACTGAAAAACCTGTACCTTTAATTACCTTAGTCATGAATGATTTATCATTGTCCATGAGAGACACCATCTACTCCCTCAGGCCAACTTGCTTCCAAGCTCGCTTGTTAATTGTTTATTAATAGTTCTCTCTTCAAATACCAACCTTGGTGAATCTGTCTCACTCCTCACCTCAGAAGTAAACAGCTTGGCCCCTCAGCCCTTGCAGACTACTGCACCATCATAAACCTTTGTTTCCTTAGTCCTTGAAGTATTGTCATCTTTCAAATTCATGTCGGTCTTTTCTGTAACTCAAATCATAAGCTTCAGTAAGGTTTCTACTCCTGTCATAGTACTGAAACGTTTCTTAGTGAAAAATGATCAATTTTGTGACTGCGCCAAAGATACGCAATTCCCGCCTTTCTCATCCTGTCTGCAGCAATTGACATGGTTGATCACACCATCTTCCTCCATTACTACTTCACTATTGTCCACTCAGATGGAACTCCAGTCACTTTATTCACTGACTATGATGAGATAAGAAAATCACTTGCAATACCTTCTCTTCCCACTTCTGCAGGTTTACCCATTATGTTTAAATTAAAACCCCAGGTTCTGGACTCCCTCTGCCATTAGGAACATGCTTCCTGCATCTAACTTGTCTAATCCTGTTAGAATTTTACAGGTTTCTATGTGATCTCACCCTCATTCTTCTTGGGTCCTAGTCAATAAAATCCTAACTGATTCAATCTCTCATGTCAGTCCTGCCATCCTGTGCATCAATTTGATAATCTTTGCTACACTCGCTCTATAGCCAGAATATCCTGTCTCAGATAAGGAGACCAAAGCTGCACACTGTTTCAAGTACAGCCTCACCAATGCCCTATATAGTTGCAGCAAGACTCCCTTGTTCCTGTACTCAAATCCTCTCGCTATGAAGGCTAAAGTTTAGAATGCCACCTTTATTGCCTGCTCCACCTCTGACTGGTGCATCATAACATCCAGGTCTTACTGAACATTCTCCTCTCTGTGTACAGTCATTCAAGGAATAATCTGCCACATTATTTTTGCTACCAAAGTGGATAACGTCTCATTTATCCACATTCTACTGCATCTGCCATGCATTTGCCCACTCACTCAGCCTATCTAAATAACACTGTAACATCTCTGCATTCTCCTTTCAACTCACCAACCCAGCTTTGTGGCATCTGCAAGTTTTGAGATATTCAATTTAGTTCCCTCATCTAAGTCATTAACACATACTGTGAATTGCTGGGGTCCTGGTACTGATTCTTGCAGCACTATAAGTCATTGCCTGCCATTTATGAAAGTGACCCATTTGTTACTACCATTTCCTGTTTGCTAGCCAATTTTCTATCTATCTCCATACATTATCCCTAATCCCACACACTTTAATTTTACTCGTTCATCTCTGTGAGAGACTGTCAAAAGCCTTCTGAACGTCCAAATAAACCACATTCATTGGCTGCCCTGAATCAACTCTGCCAGTTACAACCTTAAAGCATTCTAGTAGACTTGGCAAGTATGATTTCTCTTTTATAAATCCCACGCTGACTGTGACTGATTCTGCTGCTGTTTTGAGTGTTCTGCTATAAAATCCTTGAAAATAAACCCTAGCATACTCCCCACTACTGATGTCAGAATCACTTTGTCTCTTCTTTTAAATAGTGGATTACATTAGCTACCCTCCAATCTGTAGGAAATGTGCCTGAAGATCTTTGATAATGCATCCAATATTTCTCTGGTCACTTCATCAAATACTCTGGAATGTAGACTAACAAGCCCTGGAGACTTATCAGCCTTCAATCCCAACAGTTTCTCCAACACCATTTCTCTACAAATACAGATTTGTTTCCGTTCCACCCTCTGACTAAACCCTGTGTTCCCTTTCATTTCCATTACATTTTTTTGTGTCCTCCTTTATGCTAATGTAATACCCCGTTTTAAGAAGGGAAGGAGGCAGAAAATGGGAAATTATTAACCACTTAGCCTGACCTCCGATGTTAGATTAAATCCATTGTTAAGGATTAAATTATGGTGTACTTGGAAGTGCATAGTAAAATAGGGCAGAATGGGCATGGCATCGTCAAGGACAGGTAATGCTTGAAAAATCTGTCCGAATTCTTTGAGTAGGTAACGAGCATATTAGGCAAAGGAGAACAATTCAGCATGATCTATTTGGATTTCCAAAAGGCCTTTGACAAAGTGCCGCACAGGAGGCTGCTAAATAAAAGCCCGTAGTGTTAGACGTTAATGGCATGGATAGAGGATTGGCTGACTGGGGAGATAAAAGGGGTCTTTTGTAGGATGGCAGTGCGTGACTGATGGAATTCCATCGGGGTCCATGTTGAGCCCACAACTGTTCACGTTTATTTATTAACGAACTGGACAAAGCAACTGATGAGGGCTGTTACTAAGTTTCCAGGTAAGAGATTGGTGGGGGGATAGGTAGTGTTGATACAGTGGGGACACTGCTAGAGGACTTGGACAGGCTAGAACAGTGGGCACAGAATTGGCAGATGGAACACGATGTGAGCAAATGTGAAGTTATGCACTTTGAGGAAGAATAGAGGTATAGACTATTTTCTAAGCTGGGAAAGGATTTGGAAATCTAAAACAAAGAGACATGGGAGTCCGAATTTAGGCTTCTGTAAAGGATAGCACACACGTTCAGTTGGCAGTTAGGAAGGAGGCTCTGGTCAGGCCATATTTAGAACATTGAGTAATTTTGAGTCTCTTATCAAAGAAAGATTTTGATGGCCTTGGGAAAGGACCTGAGAGGTCTGCAAGAGTGATCCCAGGAATGATGGGCTTGTCATATGAGGAGCAGTTGAGAACACTGGGTCTATATTTGGAGTTTAGACGGATGAGGGATGAATATTATTGAAACTTGCAGAATGCTGAGAAGTCGAGATAAAGTGAAGATGGAGAAGATATTTCCACAAGGAGGAGAGACTAGGAACTCAGGGCAAAGCCTTGGAATGAAGAGGCAACCCTTTAAAAGAGATGATTTTCTTCAGCAAGAGGTTGGTGAATCTGTGGAACTCATTGCCGCAGAAGGCTGCGGAGGCCAATCATTGATTGTACTTAAGACAGTGATATGTTTTTGATTAGTAAGGGAATAGAGGGTTGCAGGGAAAAGGCAGGAGCACGGAGCTGAAAAACAGATCAACCGTGATCGAATGGTGGAGCAGACTCGATGGGTCGTATAGCCTAATTCTATTCCTATATCATATGGTTTTTGCCTCGGTCTTAGACTATGAATTTAGTTCGTAAGCCATTTCTTTGTTCTTTGTTTCTGTCTAAGAGACATACATTAGTTTGCACCAATCTTTTTTCTTTGCATACCTAAACAAACCCTTAGTTCTTATGTTCTTTGCAAGTTTACCTGCGTACCTTTTTTCCCTTCGTAATCAATCCCTTGGCCCTCCCCTTAGTAACCTTCCCTCAGTATGCTTTTTTCAATCTAATGTTATCTGTAATTTTGCCTTTGAACCATGGTTTGGTCTCTGTTCTCTTTGCACACTTTCATCAGATAGGAAGAAACAACCTTTTCAGGTCACCCATTTGTTCTAAGAATGTTTGACATTGCGTATCCACTGCCAATCCTCACTGAAATATTTTCCCAATTCATCATAGCCAACTCATGCCTAATGCAGTCATATTTTCACGTTTCTTAAGATTCAGAGACACTATCACTGCAATTCGAGCTCTTATTTCATAGTTATATCTCCTTATGTAATCTATTTACAGAATTGTAGATATTTTCTAACCAACTCTGTTCAGAGATATGATGCATGTCAAGTGGGGCTTGAACCCAGACCCCAGCTCCAAGGTAGTGAAACTCCAACAGAACCACAAGAGGCCATTTTACAGGAGTATGGATATTTTTTAATCAACCTGCTCAGATATTATGACACATCTCTGGAGCAGTTCTAGCCCTGGGGCAGGAGCAGTAGCACTACCGCAAGATCCCTAAAATTGGATCGTACACTGCCAGCAGTGGAGGTGCTATGGTTAGATATTTTCAAATAAGCCTGTGCAGATTTATTATTACATGACCCTGGAGAAAGTGGGGCTTGTGGCCAGGCCTCCTGGCTCAGAAGTTGGGACACTACTACTTTTACTACTACTAAACTACAAGAGCCCATTTTATAGGACCAGTTCAGATGTATCATGAAACATCTCTTAAATCATTTAGTATGTATTATGAAGAGCTGGGATTCAAAACTAATCTTCACGGTATTCCACTAGTCGCTGCCTGCCATTCAGAAAAAAAACGTTTATTCCTACTCCAACCCATGCACTATCCAAGGCTTAGTGTTTGGCTTGGCTAAGCACCATTTCTCTTTCCTTAACTGAATTTCTGTTGTCTTTGTCCAACAGGGAGCTCTAGTTTTGTTTATCCCACCTTCCCTCTTTTGAGGGAATATACCTCATCTGCATGCAAACCATCTCCTCTTTGAAAGTAGCCCATTGTTCAGCTATGTCTTTCCCATAATTCCAGTCTGTGTTCTTGCCCGTTGATTTATCCTTACTTAGAAAATGGTATTGGTCAATCTGTCATCCTAAACTTTTTTGGTTAAATGATCACTGTCCCATAAATGTTCCATCACTTATTAAATAATATACTTGGTGCATCTCATGCCCAGGAACCCAGTGCAGTGGCAGTGCTTCCTTTCTTGGACTTAAACACATGCTCCTGTTGGAAATTTGCTACTCCTGATACCACATTGTTTGGGAAATATATTTACTTCCTTTGCATAATAAACTTCTGTTTTATTTTTGAAACTGAATCTGCAGCATTGCATGTTTGTATTTCAGTAAAAGAACAATAAAACCAGATTTCAGTCTGGGATTTTGTTTTTTTTTAATAGATATTTTTATTAGAAATTTAACATTTTTACAAGTTTACAAAAATAAACAAAACTCTCAGATATAAACATTGATATACAATTAGTTCAAATATACAATAGCCAAAATTTAACAAAAAAAAACAAAACAAAAACAAATAAAAAAAAAACCAGAAAAGAAAAAAAAAACAAAACTCAACTATCTACTAATCTAACCTACAACTAACCAGAGTGTATATTTAAGTCTCTTACATGCTCGGAATGTGTTAACATCAGATGTAATAAAACCCGTATTC
>NC_057712.1:92432595-92439197 GCF_004010195.1 Chiloscyllium plagiosum
TTCAAGCAGATGCTGTTGTTCTCCCTTTAATTTCTTCTGGGTCGCTGAGTAGGAGATGATCAAGCCTCGCGTGTAAGCTTTGATGGTCTCCCACATCATTGACGGGTTGCTAGTTGTACCTGAATTAATTTCTAAAAAAGTTTTAAATTCTTGAGAGAAGTACTTTATAAATTTACTATCTTTCATTAGGAAGGGGTCCATACGCCAATGCCGAGGGGGTGTCCCATTGTTCCTCGCCTTAGTTTCCATATATACAGCAGCGTGGTTGGAAATTGCTATACTACCTATTTTACAGGATGATATCGAATTTTTAAAAATCGAGGGGGCAAAAAACATATCAATTCTGGTATGACATTTATGTGGATTAGAGTAGAAAGAAAAATCTCTGCCCTGTGGATGAAGACATCTCCATACATCTTCTAATCCTAATTCTTTGTTCAGATCCATCAATTGTCTAGATCTGGGAGATACTCCTGCAGTACTCTTGGGAATCCTATCTATTTCCGGATCCATAATACAATTAAAGTCTCCCCCTATAATTATATGACGGGCATCAAAAGCCATCAATTTTGAAAAGGCTCCCATTATAAATTTAAAGGGGTGTGCCGGGGGGCAGTACAAATCTAAAATCCCATATTCCTCTCCATTTATGAGGGCTTTAATCAAGATATATCGTCCAGATTCGTCTTTATCTGCTTTAGGATTTTGAAAGGGAAATTCTTCTGAACAAGAATAACAACTCCCCTGTTTTTCGAGCTAAAAGAAGAAAAAAAGGCCTGATCAAATCCGCCCTGTTGTAATTTCAAGTGTTGTTTATCTGACAGGTGTGTCTCCTGTAGGAGAGCTATGTCCATTCTTTCCTCAAGATTTGATAATATTTTCTTCCTCTTGACTGGTGAATTACTCCCCTTGACATTCCAGGTGCACCACTTAACCGACTGATCAACCATAATCCTCTGGGCCAATCAGAGACCCCTCGGGAGGGGGAACCCTATCCAGAACATCCCGAGCGTAGAGCATATAAAATTTACAAAAATAAAACCTCTTTAATACACCCACAACAATACAATAAAAAACTATTTCTAAATTTAAAAAAAATATATAAAACGTATCGAAGTGGAGATTTTCCCCCTTGTTCCCAGGGGGTGTCACTTCCTCTCCAAAAGTCCATCCTATCCTCTCCCAACCAATGCCCCACCCTTGACCCAGGCGCTCCTCAATAAAATGAGGAGAATTCAAATATAATACAAAGCTAGAGTTAACAGTGAGCACCCTACCCCCACCCATACCAACACCTGGCTATATTTGGTAATGTTAATACCATATATAAACATATAACTATAAAATTTCCGCCTCAACAAAGAATAATTAAATATAATAATACAAAATAACAAGGGGAAAACAACCCCGCTCCTCGAGACAGAGGTAAAATTGAATAAGGTAACCACCTCCCCCCACAACATTAACCAAACCATACACGCACGCACATGCACGCACACGCACACATGCACACATACGCGCGTGCGCACACGCACATACACACACGCCTCATATATAACAGAATAATAAATAAAATAATAACAGAAAAACAGCCACAAGGGGGGGGGGGGGAGAAAATCAAATCCCTCTCCCCACCCCCCATGATAATATTAAACAGTAAGGTAAGAGGAAAAAAAAGGGGGGATATAAACCAAAGCGGGGGGGAAAGGCAGACCAACATCCATTATCTCTTACAGTTTATCTGAGAGAGTCCAAGAATTCCTTAGCCTTTTCTGGTGATCCAAAATTATATACGGATCCTTCATGGTTAAAGCGTAACATCGCTGGGTAGCGTAAGGAGTACTGAATATTTAAGTCCCTTAAACGCTTCTTCGCCTCGTCGAATGCCTTCCTCTTTCGGACCAGAGCTGGGGAAAAGTCCTGAAATAGCATGATCTTGGATCCTTTATAGATCATAAGTTGGGGGTCTTTTCCGAGATTTCTAGAGGCTTCTAGGAGTATCTGCCTCTCCTTATAGCTCTGCAGCCGGAACAGGACAGGGCGCGGGCGCTGGTTCGAGCCGGGCCCGCGTATTGCGACCCGGTAGGCCCATTCCACCCTTACCTGGCCTGATCCAGCTTGCAGATTTAAAAGCTGTGGCAGCCACTGCTCCAGGAACGCTGTAAGCTGGCCTTCCTCTTCCCGTTCGGGAAGGCCCAGCAAACGAATATTTTTTCGACGACCTCGAGAGTCCGGACCTGATCCACGGCCGATTGAGCGGCAGTTTTGGAGGTCGCGGCCTTTAGCTCCGCCCCTCTGACTCGGCGTTCAATTTCTTGGATTTCTCGGTCGTGCTTCTGCAGCGCGGCCGAGAGCGAGTCCCAACGATTTCTGGATTCTGCCATAAAGGCATCGATCTTCGAGTCAAGCTTGGAAATCATTTCTGCAAGGCTTGTTACTGTAGGTAAGTCCCCCGGGCTGGCTGTGGACGCCTCTGCTGCAGCTGGAGAGGATGGGGGAGGGGTTCCTGCTTGCTGAGAGCTGCGGGCTCCCTTCCCTTTAGTCATTTTTACTTAGGATTAAATTGTTTAAATGTAATATTACACAACTAATTAAATTACACAACTATTATAAATGATTTGGTGAGCGTGGTAGGGGGTGGGTGACCCACTGTACCCAAGTCTTGGGAGGAGCACTATAGACTCAGTCTTGCTGGGTCGCCGCCATCTCGGATCCCCTCAGTCTGGGATTTTAGTTGTTCACTATATTAATGTCACCTGGGATCATCACAACCCAATTAGAAATCAACCTTGGGCTTTTGATAGCTGTAATCTGTCAAAAGTATTTTGTTAGTGAATGTTCCTTACCATGTTTTTTGTTTGCATCTCTATTGGGGTTGGGTTTGAAACAAACAATGTAGTAGACTAGAAAGATTGAAAGTGTAAAATTGTTGCAGAAAACTAATCATTAAAGTTGAAAGTACTGGAGATGTATTGGTTATCATGAACTGAAGTATTATACATATCTAGCAAAGTATATGGATTGATAGATTACGTATGCCAGTATGTTTTTTTGAGCACCATCACATTGGTAGTAATAAAATGAATTTGGACTGGACTTGTCCTAGGTTGACAAAAATGAAAAAGAGAGAGAAAATGAAAGGGAGAAGAATGCACTTGTAGCTTTAACCGCGAATGCAACAGTGAAAAAGTCAAATTCTCCTTTAATCGTGAAACATAAGTCACCAGTGCCATCCACAGTCCGGTAAGGCAGACATCTTATTCTAGAAATGTAAACTTCTAGAAATGCATAGAATTGTAAACTTCTGAAATTAAGTGATTTTGATGTATTTATTCCATAGTTTGAAATGAAACCTGAATGAAGAATGTATAAGGGAAACATAATTTTTAATTACTTTGTCCCTGTCTTTATGACTTGCTTTGTTTTTACTGTATTGTACAACTTTTTTGAATAGATCATCAACGAAAGTATCAACTTCTGCAGTGAATGAGAAACCTTTTGATTCACCACCTGACTCAGTAAAGAGTTCATTAAACCTGCAACTACCTTCTCCAGGAAATGTTGGCCCAGTCAAAACTTCTGAGAGTGAGAAAAAGGATCAAGAGAAAGAAGGACTACAAGATGAAGAAAATGCAGATAAGCAGCTCCCTGTCTCCCCTCCAACAGCATCAGTTAAGCAGCCCATGTCTGTTGAAGAGTCTGCTACAAAACCAGAGTGTAAAGGTATTGATGAAAGGAAAAAGATTAGCAAGGATTAAATATGGACCCATTACAGGTGGGGACAGGAGAATTTGTAATGGAGAACAGAGATGGCAGAGAAACTAAACAGTTATTTTTCGCCTGTCTTCATGTAAGAAGATACAGAAAACCCCTCAAATACTAGGGGACCAAGGGACTTGTGTAACTCAAGAGCAAAAACAAGTTAGTATTTGTAAAGAGCTAGTACTGGGAAAATTAGCTGGATTGAGAGTTGATAAATCTGAATCAGATGAGCTTTATCAATGCTGAAGAAAGTAGCAAGGGAGATGGTGGATACATTGGTATTTAATGTTTGTAACTCTATGGATTTTAAAAAGGTTCCTCCTGACTGGTCAATAGTAAATGTAACCCCACATTTTAAAGGGAGAATGGAGAGTTGTCGACCTGTTAGCTTGATGTCCACAGCAAAAGAAAATCTATTTGAAGAGGATGCAATAACTGAACATTTGGAAAGAATGGCAAAATTAGGCTGAGTCAACCTAGATTTATGAAAGTGAAATTAATATTTGACAAAATTGGAGTATTTTTGAGGTTGCTTGGAGCTATAGGCTCTTATTCCTGTAGTTCCTGGTCCATTGGGCTTTTTTAGAATATAGAACATAGAAAAGTACAGCACAGAACAGGCCCTTTGGCCCAGGATGTTGTGCCGAGGTTTAATCCTAATGTAAAAAATAATAACTTAACCTACACACCCCTCAACTCCCTGCTCTCCATGTACTTGTCCAGCAGTTGCTTAAATGTCCCTAATGACTCTGCTTCCACCACCACCGCTGGCAACGCATTCCATGCATTCACAACTCTCTGCGTAAAGAACCTACCTCTAACGTCTCCTCTATACCTTTTCCCTAATATCTTAAAACTGTGACCCCTTGTACTCGTTAATCCTGTCCTGGGGAAAAGTCTCTGGCTGTTGACTCTATATATTCCTCTCATTATCTTGTATACCTTGATCAGGTCTTCTCTTTTTCCTCCTCCTCTCCAGAGAAAAGTCCGAGCTTTATCAACCTTTCTTCATAAGGCAAGCCCTCCAGTTCAGGCAGCATCCTGCTAAACCTTCTTCACATTCTCTCCAAATTCTCTATCTTTTCTATAGTAGGGTGACCAGAACTGTACACAATATTCCAAGTGTGGTCTCACCAGGGACTTGTAGAGCTGTAGCAAAACCTCACGGCTCTTAAACTCGATCCCCCTGTTAATGAAAGCCAAAACACCATATGCTTTCTTAACAACCCTATCCATTTGGGTGGCAACTTTCAGGGATCTATGTACTTGTACACCCAGATCCGTCTGTTCCTCCACACTATCAAGAATCCTGTCTTTAATCCTATATTCAGCATTCCAGTTCGGCCTTCCAAAATGCATCATTTCGCATTTATCCAGGTTGAACTCCATCTGCCATTTCTCAGCCCAGCTCTGCATCCTGTCTGTCGTGATGCAGCCTGTAATAGCCCTCAATACTATCGACGACACCTGCAACCTTTGTGTCATTTGCATATTTACTAACCCACTCCTCCACTTCCTCATTCAAGTCATTTATAAAAGCTACGAAGAGCAGAGGCCCAAGAACAGAGCCCTGCGGGACCCCACTCAACACTGACCTCCAGGCAGAATACTTTCCATCTACAACCACTCTCTGCCTTCTGTCAGTCAACCAATTCTGAATCCTGAAGAAGGGCTCATGCCCGAAACGTTAATTCTCTTGCTCCTCGGATGCTGCCTGACTTGCGCTTTTCCAGCAACACATTTTCAGCTCTGAATCCAAATAGCCAAATCTCCCTGTATCCCATATTTCCTGACTTTATGAATGAGCCTACCATGGAGAACCTTTATCAAATGCCTTGCTGAACTCCATATACACCACATCCACTGCTTGATCTTCGATCTGTCTTGTCACCTCCTCAAAGATTTGTGAGGCATGACTTGCCCCTCACAAAGCCATGCTGACTGCCTTTAATCACGCTATGATTTGCCAAATAGTCATAAATCGTATCCCTCAGAATTCTTTCCAAAACTTTGCTGACCACAGACGTAAGACTGACTGGTCTGTAATTGCCAGGGATTTCCCTATTACCCTTCTTGAAAAGAGGAACAACATTTGCCTCCTTCCAATCCTCCAGTGCGACACTCATGGAGAGTGAGGAGGCAAAGATCTTCGCCAGCGGCTTAGCAACCTCCTTTCGCTTCCCGGAGCAGCCTAGGATAAATCTGGTCTGGCCCTGGGGAATTATCAATCTTAATGTTTTCCAAAATTTCCAGCACATCAACTTTATCAGTCTTGATCTGGTCAAGCCAGTATCCTAGCTCCTCAGAGTTCTCATTCACAACAAGGTCCTTTTCCTTAGGCTTTCTATAGGTATGTCAGGAATAAAAGAATGACTAGGGTAGGAATAGGTCCAGTCAAGGATAGTAGTGGGAAGTTGCGTGTGGAGGCTGAAGAGATTGGGGAGACACTGAATGAATACTTTTCGTCAGTATTCAATCAGGAACAGGACATTGTTGCCGATGTGAATATAAGTCACAATTAATTAGAAAGGACGACTTTGAGGTATGTAGGGAAGAGGTGTTGAAAATTCTGGAAAGGGTGAAAATAGAAAAGTCCCCTGGGCCTGATGGCATTTATCCTAGGATTCACTGGGAAGCAAGGGAGGAGATTGCAGAACCATTGGCCTTGATTTTTATGTCCTCGTTGTCTACAGGAGTAGTGCCAGAAGATTGGAGGATAGCAAATGTGGTTCCCTTGTTCAAGAAGGGGAGTAGGGATAACCCTAGTAACTATAGGCCGGCGAGTCTCACTTCTGTTGTGGGCAAAATCTTAGAGAGAATTATAAGGGATAGGATTTATG
>NC_057712.1:92439905-92449703 GCF_004010195.1 Chiloscyllium plagiosum
ATGGTAGGAAGATCATATGAGGAAAGACTGAGGCACGTGGGGTTGTCTTCATTGGAGGAAAGAAGGTTTAGGGGTGACTTGATAGAGGTGTATAAGATGATTAGGGGTTTAGATAGGGTCGACAGTGAGAATCTTTTTCCACGTATGGAGTCAGCTATTACAAGGGGGCATAGCTTTAAATTAAGGGGGGGGTAGGTATAGGACAGATGTTAGGGGTAGGTTCTTTACTCAGCGAGTCGTGAGTTCATGGAATGCCCTGCCAGTAGCAGTGGTGGACTCTCCCTCATTATGGGCTTTAAGCGGGCATTGGATAGGCATATGGAGGATAGTGGGCTAGTGTAGGTTAGGTGGGCTTGGATCGGCGCAACATCGAGAACCGAAGGGCCCGTACTGCGCTGTATTCTTCTATGTTCTATGTTCTATAAAACTGAAGCAAGATGCTCATTTAGGGCTTCCCCTATCTGTTCAGACTCCACGCACAAGTTCCCTACGCTATCCTTGATTGGCCATTCCTTCTCCCCTGATCATTCTGTTATTCCTCACATGTGTAAAATGTCTTTGGGTTCTCCCTAATCCTATTTGCCAAGCCTTTTTCGTGCCCCTCCTGGCTCTCCGTCCATTCCTGAGCTCCTTTCTAGCAAGCCTGTAATCCTCTAAAGCTGTGCTAGATCCTTGCTTCATCCACTTTACATAAGCTGCCTTCTTGCTTTTGACGAGAAGCTCCTCTGTTCTCGTCATCCAAGATTCCTTAATCTTACCCCTTCTTACCTGTCTCAGAGGAATAAATGCGTGCATCACTCTCAACAACTGCTCCTTAAACAGTCTCCACATATCTGCTGTGCCCTTTCTGTGGAACAATTGTTCCCAGTCTGTACTTCCCAACTCCTGTCTGATAGCGTCATAATTTCCTTTTCCCCAATTAAATATCTTCCCTCAGTAACTGCTCCTTTCCCTCTCTCAGGCTATGTTAAATGTTAGGCAGTTGTGATCACTATCACCAAAGTGTTCTCCCACCATGAGATCTGACACCTGTCCTGGCTCATTGCCAAGCACCAAATCTAAAATGGCCTCTCCCCTCGGTCTGTCTACATACTGAATAAGGAAACCCTCCTGAACACCTGACAAAAACTGCTCCATCCAAACCATCTGCACTTAGGAGGTTCCAGTCGATATTGGGAAAGTTGAAATCACCCGTAACTACAACACTGCTACCTTTGCATTTTTCCAGAATCTGCCCGCCTATGCGTTCTTCAATCTCTCTACTGTAGTCACTTACCACTAGCGCTTTTCTATTCTCCCCTTTCCCTTCTGAGCCACAGTGCCAGGCTCAATGTCAGGTGGTCTGTAGAAAGCCCCCAGTGAGGTGGCTGCTCCCTTGCTGTTCCTGACTTCCACCCGTACTGACTCAGCAGACAGACCTTCCTCAACAACCTTTTGTTTCTGTAGCTGTGATGCACTCTGATTAGTAATGCTACACCCCGCTACTCGTTTTCCACCCTCCGTTCTTTTTAAACGTTCTAAACCCTAGAACATCAAGCAACCATTCCTGCCCCTATGATACCCACGTCTCCGTTATGGCCACAACATTATATCCCCAAGTACTGATCCATGGTGTAAGTTCATCACTCTTATTTCTGACACTCTGCATTGAAGCAGATACACTTTAACCAATCCCTCTGTTTCATCACATAAGAAACCTTCCCGATAGATTCACTACCTTCTGTCACTGCCCCATCTGCAAATGTCCCACTCTCAGATATGTGGCTCTGATTCCCACCTCCCACCAATCAAGTTAAAACCCTCCCGAATTACACGAGCAAATCTCCAACCCAGGACATTTGTGCACCTCCAGTTCAGGTGTAACCTGTCCTTCGTGTACGGGTCCCACCTTCCCAGAAGGTATCTCAATGATCTAGGTATCTGAAGCCCTCTCTCCTGCACCAGCCTCGCAGCCACGTGTTAAGCTACATTCGCTGACTGTGTTCCTCACCTCACTATCTCATGGCACAGGTAGCAAACCTGAGATCACCACTCTACTCTTCCTGCTCTTCAGATTCCAACCTAACTGACTGTAGTCACTTTTCAGATCCTGAATCCCTTTCCTGGCTATATCATTGGTGCCAATATGTATCCCAATTTCTGGCTGCTCCCCCTCCCCCTTCAGAATCCTGTAAACCCAATTGGTGACATCCTGGACCCTGGCACCAGGGTGGCAAAAATACCTTCCAGGAATCCTGTTCCTGACCACAAAATCTCCTGTCAGTCTGTCTAACTATTGAGTCCCCTACGACTAGCGCTTTTCTATTCTCCCCTTTCCCTTCTGAGCCACAGTGCCAGGCTCAATGTCAGATACCTGACAACTATGGCTTTCCCCTGATAGGCTATCCCTACCAGCAGTATCCAAAATGGTATACTTGTTGCTGAGGGGAATGATCACAGGGATCTCTGCTCTGACTGTCTGTTCCCTTTCCTCCCCCTGACTGTAACCCAGCTGTCCTTATCCTGTGTCTGGGAGTACAATCCCTCAATTTCTCCCTCAGCCTCCCGGATGATCCGAAGTTCATCCAGCTCCAGCTCCAGCTCCAGTTCCCTAACTTGGTTTTCAAGGAGCTGGAGTTGGGTGCACTTCCCACAGATGTAGTTGACCGAGACATGTGAAGTGTTTCTCACCTGCCACATTCTGCAGGAGGAACATGTAACTGCCCTAACATCCATATCCTGCTACGCTGAAAGCCTACACAGGACTAAACAAAGGAAGAGCAAAAAAAAAAGAAAACTGAGACCGAGTTTAGTAAGGTTAGAGGACATGGGTGGGAGGGAGGCCCTACAGTATGGGGTCTCCGGTATAGATCTCACTCACTCAAAAACTTCCCAGAAGTCCTTTGCTCCTCCCTCGCACCTCTCAGCAAATATCTCAGGATATCAATATCCCAAGGCATCCTAACAATGTGATAAACCCAATTGTTCTTTGTTAAAGCAAGGTAAGTTACATAATATTGGAATAATACTAACATCACAAACTTATCTGTATAGTACTTGCAATTGCAGGTGACCCAGTTTACACAGACTCACCTATGCATAAAATTGAAATAGCTCATTAGCCTGATCCACGCCAACCTTCAGTTGTTGATCAGACGATTACTATTCCTGAGGAAGCTAGCTATTGCTCTGAGGAAATTTCTTCTACTCCCATGCGTGCAGCCTGCATGAACAATCCTTCAGCGATTGATCAGCTGATTATGGGAAAACATCACAAGTGTGTCACGTTTTCTATGATCAGTTAACCTTTCATCAATGAGGACATGTCTGTTTTCCTGGAAGGAGCTTATTATAAAGTTTTAAATAACCATGATGCCATGTCAGCCTGCTCATGGCTGCTGATAGAAAGCTATTTCCTTGCAAGCTTTTGTCATCCACTTACTGTATGATATTTACACAGTGCAATCTTGTGGTCACCATCCTTTATTTTGTTGACAAATAGCCAATTACTGCATGTGGTGCCCTGTGTCTGGTTTTAAGTACACTGTGTCACCAGCTCAATACATCTGAGTTGTGCCACCTAATTCGAATACGCACCCCCCCAACCCTTGCCCCCTTTTTCAGGAAACACTTTTAAGGCACCATCCAACTAATGGACCTTGCAATTAGGCAGGCTTCATAAGTGCTTTCTCATTTTGGTTCATACCAATAAATTTACCTGCACAATGAGCTTTCACACAAAAGGTGAGCAAAAAAAATTTAGAGTGCATGGGATTAGAATTAGATACTCCGCAAAAAGAAGAAGAGGAGGAATAAACTGGTTGTTCTAGGGATCGCAGGCTGTTACTAATGGTGTACTGTGGGATTCTGTGTTAGGTCCACATTCATAGCAGTTCACAATCTGTATACAGATAATTCTGGGATAACGGAATAGGAGAAAGTGTGGACTGCAGATGCCGGAGATCAGAGTCGAGAGAGTGGTGCAGGAAAAGCACAGCAGGCCAGGCAGCATCCGGGGGGAAGGAGAATCGACGTTTCGGGCATAAGCCTGTTCTCCTGCCCCTCAGATGCTGCCAGGCCTACTGTGTAGTTCCTGCACCACACTCGAGTTCTGGGATAATGCGTGTTTTTGCAGTGCAATTTGGCTATAACGTTGTTGAAGAATTGAGGAATGGTATTTTCTAGACCATTTATCTCTGTTCACAATAATGCAATTCCAGCAGGGATCATTTTGCTCCCTTTGTTCTGCTCATGCGCTAATGTCCAAGCAGAAATCTCCGCGCTGTTCTGCGCATGCACTGGTGTCTGCGCTGGTAACCTTGCTGTGCTGTACATGCATGATGCTAGCGCTGTTCTTTGTGCTGTACTGCACGTGCCAATGTCTGCTGCCAACAGAGCAGTTTTCTATGAGCGATACTATACAGAGAACATCTTTCTTAAATTTTCTAAATGTACTGTTAAATTTACTTTTGGTAATAAATATGATTTCAACCTTCATTCAGGATGTGCAATTATTCATTTAGGACCTCTCCTAATTCCTCCAACTCAGGCGCAAGTTCCCTCCCTATACCTGATTGGCCCTGCCCTTACTCTGGCCATTCTCTTGTTCCTCACAAGTGTAGAACTCAAAGTTTTCTTAATCCTACCTGCTAAAACTTTTTCATGCCCCCTTCGAACACTCAAGTCCATTCTTCAGTTCCTTCCAGGCTACCTTGTAATCCTCTAAAGCCCTTTCTGATCCTTGCCATCTCAACCAGCAATAAACTTCCTCCTTTCTCTTGACTTGATGTTCCATATCCCTTGTCACCCAACGTTCCTTCAACCTACCATCCCTTCCTTGCCTCTGGGACAAACCTGTCCAGCACTGTCAGCAGGTGCTTCGTGAACAATCTCCACATTACTGTTGTGCATTTTTCTGAGAGCATCTGTTCCCAATTTAGGTGCCCCAGTTCTTGCCTAACAGCATTGTAATTCTCTGACCGCCTTCCCCATTAAAAACTTTACAATACGGTCTGCTCCTATCCTCCTTGAGTATATTAAAGGTCGTTGAAGTTGTGATCACCGTCACCGAAATGGTTTCCCAATGAGCGATTTAACACCTGGCTTGGTTCATTGCCAAGCACCAAATCCAATATTGCCTCCTTTCTGTTTTGATTATCTACATATTACATCAGGAGCCCTTCCTGGGTACAGCTGACAATAACTGCTCCATCAAAACTATTTGACCTAAGTAGGTTCCAGTCAATATTAGGGAAGTTAAAGTCATCCATGACAACAGCCCTGTAACTTCTGCACCTTTCCAAAATCTGCCTCCCAATCTGCTCCTTCCTGTCTCTGTTGCTTTGTGTGGCCTGTAGAAAACTCCCAATAAAGTGATTCATTGCTCCTTTCCTTGTTTCTGATATCCATCCATACATACTCTGCAGACAAACCCTCCTTAACTATCTCCCTTTCTGCAGCTGTGATACTATCCTTGATTAGCAAACCTCTTTTACCCCCCCCCCGTTCCTTTTGAAACATTTAAACCCTGGAACATCCACCAACCATTCCTACCCCTGTAATATCCAAGTCTCTAATGGCCACAATATCATAGTTCCAAGTACTGATCTGTGCCATGAGTTCATCACCCTTATTCCTGATACTTTTTGCATTAAAATAGGCATACTTCAGTCCATCACACTGACCATGCCTTTGCCCTATCAAGTGCCTACCCTCTCTAACAAACTCTCTGCATGCTGTATCTGGCTGTTCTCGACCTACTCCATCATTTGACCTATAGCTCAGGTTCCCATCCCCCTGCCAATCTAGTTTAAACCCTCCCTTTTAGTGTTCTCTTTTAAGAATCATGGGGTACATGAAACTATTCACTGTTTACATTTAAATAGCACACCTAAATTCCAATACTTATTTTTCTATATACATAGAAACTGTTCAAGTCATACTGTCGTCTACTCCTGGTAAAACCACAGCAGGTACTACTGATCCAGCAGAAGCTACGAGACTTCTGGCTGAGAAACGGCGAATAGCACGGGAACAGAGGGATCGGGAAGAAGAGGAGAAAAGAGAACAAGAGGAGAAAGAAAGGTACCTATGTTTGGGAGGGTGGGGGGTTGGCGATAATGAGAGGTAAAGTTGCATTCTGCCCATCACGCTGCGTTTACTCCTGTGCAGTTATTGAATTGAGAAAACAATTAGTACGACCAGGACACGACAAGTTCTAAGGTTGAATTGTCAAAATTACCATTTAATGACTTGGTTATCATAATGATAGCTGTGACAGACTGTTCGGTGAATCTTCAATTAACATTTTTCTTGAAATATTTGTGTCAAAATAGGTTCCATTGTGACTGATGCAAAAACAATTTGACAGAAAGCCCATGCTGCAAATCTTGATGTAACATAGTGACTTAATGAGTCCCTGAAACATATCCTAGTGAAGACTTTTTACTTCTGATTTCATGGAAGCAGAATGGTTGTACTACAAAAAGAGGCAATTCAACCCATTGTACATGTTGGTTCTTTGCAGGAGCAATTAATCTGCTGACGCTAAACAAAAACTAAAGAACTTTGGATATGTAAATCTAAAACAAAAGCAGAAATTGCTGGAAAAGCTCAGCAGGTCTGGCAACACTGAAAGTAGTTCAGGTTTCTGGTTTATTGAGCCCTTAGAACTGCTTGTGGTACGGACAATGTCATGTGTGCTGGAGAAGGGATGGGGGGATGGGGGGGAATGTCTGAACAATAGGTGGAGATGGAGCTCAATGAGAGAGGGGGGGGAAAAACAAAACCTAGTTGGGCAGACAAAGGAATGTGTCAAGGTCAGCCCGGGAGGATCATAGAATCCCTACAGTGTGGAAGCAGGCAATTTAGCCCATCGAGTCCACACCAGCCCTCTGAAGGGCATCCCACCCAGACCCACCCCATCCCTGTTATTGTGCATTTCCCATGGCTAGTCCACCTTAACTACGCATCTCTGGGCTCTATCAGCAATTTAGCTTGGGTGGGGGGGGGGGGGGTGAGGATGGTGGTGGAAGGTGGTAGAGTGAGGAAGGCAAAGTGGAGCTGATGATTATCCAATGACTTCATTTGAAAGGTGGAGCAGACTCAATGGGCTGAATGGCCTACTTCAGCTCCAATGTCTTATGGTATGAAATGCTTGGCCAAGGAGGAAAGTTAGATATTGGAAAGGTTTCCTTTGCAGTCATGGCTGCAATTACTTCAATAATATCTAATATAAATGATTATACATTGGGCAGGTTTCCAAGAGGATAATGAAATTTAAAGTTATCGTTTACCTGGAAGTAGAAAGATTTTGGGGATGCAGGTAGTTTTCTGGAACTTTTGTTTGATTAGCGGGAGTTTGAGGAACTTCTCGGACCATTTTTCTAAATTTATCTTGGTAGTTTTACCACACCTACTAAGTGAATCCTTGAGTGAATGGATCACTGTTATGCATAGCTGTATGACATCTGGATGTGGATGACATAATCAGTCGGATGGCCTTTATGTATGTATCATGGGTGTCCAGCATTTTTGTTTCCCTTTCCAGCACTCATTTATTTTTAAAAAAAATTAAAAGTACATCACATGATTTAGAGTTTTTAAGATGAGTGCAGACTTGAACCTCTGATCTAAAGGGAATGCCTCCAAAGTGGAACACTTCTGTTTTGTACATGTCTAAACAAATGTTTATGGATTGCTGTTAAATTTAGGCAAATGAAAGAAGAAATCTTCAGACGAAAATCTGAAGAGAAAGCTCGTCGAGAAGAAGCAGCTCGGAGACTTGAGGAAGAGAGAAAACTTCGAGAAGCACAGCAAAAACTTGAAGAGGAGCAACAATTTCTGGAGGAAAAGGCTCAAAAAGAAAGACTTGAAATAGAGCGTTTGCAAAAGCAAGTAAGTGTTTAGTTTAGTTTATTACTACTTTATGAACTAGTTTTTTTTCCCTACCATTTACAAAGACAAGGGTATCAGATGTAGGAGAACATTATTACCTGAAACTTCCAAGTCTCTCACCATCCTAACTTGGGACTATATCACTGTCATTGAATCAAAATCCTGGAACTCCATAACACATCGGGTATCCTTACTCCATCCATTTACCTGCAATGGTTTGTGCAGGCAGCTCCTCTTGATAACAATTATAGAGATGGGCAGTAAATGCTGGACTAGCCAGTGACACTTAAATTCCATTAACAAATTTAAAAGAAACATTTAACATCTGAAGAGAAGTTAATGTATTAAATATTCAAATTTTGACAAACATTTAAGTCTTGGTAGTTGTCATGGAGCCACGGCTTATGCAAGACATGAACTTGCACTAAAATTAAAGATCATCTTTTTAAACAGTACAGTATATTATTTTCTGCATTAGAGAAGCAGAAAAGCAATTTATAATTATTTCTAGGAATGAGGAACTTCAATAGAGGATAAATTGAAAAAGTTTTGACTGTTCTTCTCTTTAAAGGACAACAATGAGAGGAGATTTGATAAAGGTTTTTAAAATCATGAATGGGCTGGATAGATAGACAGAGGCTGTTCCCCCTCGTAATTGAAAATTAAGACTGAGGGTACATAGATTTAAGTGATGCGCAAAAGAAATGAGGCTGATGAGGGGCAAAAGAATTCGGGCATTAAGTTGTTAGGGTATGTACGCCACTGCCTGGAAATTTTGGTGGAGGCAGTTTCAGTTGAGGCATTTAAGAGCATTGGATGATTACTTGGATAGAAGTGGTGTGCAGGATTATGAGAAAAGGCAGGAAATTGGAGCTGGGTAATAGAACTGGTAGAGGCACGACGTGTCAAATGGCCTCCTGCACTTTTAACAATTCTGATTCTGTGATTGAGGTACTTGAGTGCGCAATACCACAAGGATTCTAGAAGCTGCTGTTCTCCGCAAAGCTGTGCTAATATAAAGATGTGGTGATAATATCAAACCCCCCTCACAATGTGACGAATTGATTGAACAAAGAATACCACTGTAAACCCATTCTCTCCACACACACCCACACCCCACATCAAGCTACACTTCAGGGTAAAGATTTTGTAAAATAAACAAAGGACATCTATATTGATGTCTAATCTAGCAGTGCTCCAATCGGACACTAGCCTCTTCTTGAATGAATCAGTGGTTTGCTTTGTTTCACTGTTGGCTCGGTGTTTCATTATGTCACCCGTCAGATTTGAAGTTTCATTATTAACTTGTTCACCATGTTGTTTACTTTGATCCACAGTACTGTTATTGAAAATCTAAAATACATTCTGGTAGTTGCCAGGGCATTGATCTGTACCAACGTTCATGACTAAACTATTCATTGATGTTTGAGATTTTTATGGACCTGATTTGCCCTGTACTAGAGTAATCCAGTCAGATGGTAGCACATAGAACATAGAACAGTACAGCACAGAACAGGCCCTTCGGCCCACGATGTTGTGCCGAACATTTGTCCTCGCCTAAGCACCCATCCATGTACCTATCCAATTACCACTTAAAGTTCGCCAATGTTTCTGACTCTACCACTCCCACAGGCAGCGCATTCCATGCCCCCACCACTCTCTGGGTAAAGAACCTACCCCTGACATCTCCCCTATACCTTCCACCCTTCACCTTAAATTTATGTCCCCTTGTAACACTCTGTACCCGGGGAAAAGGTTTCTGATTGTCTACTCTATCTATTCCCCTGATCATCTTATAAACCTCTATCAAGTCACCCCTCATCCTTCGCCGTTCCAACGAGAAAAGGCCTAGCACTCTCAAACTATCCTCGTACAACCTATTCTCCATTCCAGGCAACATCCTGGTAAATCTCCTCTGCACCC
>NC_057712.1:92449744-92509257 GCF_004010195.1 Chiloscyllium plagiosum
CTTCCAAAATGGACAACCTCACATTTGGCAGGGTTGAACTCCATCTGCCACTCTTCAGCCCAGCTCTGCATCATATCCAAGTCCCTTTGCAGCTGACAAGAGCCCTCCTCACTATCCAAAACTCCACCAATCTTCATTTCATCTGCAAATTTACTGACCCACCCCTCGGCTCCCTCATCCAAGTCATTAATAAAGGTTACGAACAGCAGAGGACCCAGAACTGATCCCTGCGGAACTCCACTTGTAACTGGGCTCCAGGCTGAATATTTACCATCTACCACCACTCTCTGACTTCGACCAGTTAGCCAGTTTTCTATTCAACTGGCCAAATTTCCCTCTACCCCATGCCTCCTGACTTTCCGCATAGTAGGTGCATAGAGTTGTCTTATGGCATTGCCTGTTTCCCTTACAGACATAATTGAGAATCTGAGGCAGGCTAGGTATCTGTGGCTAGTATGATGCAGCTATGCTTTGAGTGAGAAAATTTTAGAAATTTTTTTCTTCTGTTGCTCGGAGCAACCCTGTAGAGAAAATGTTTCAAGGCCGCCATTACCTTGATGGCTTCTAGTAGCCATTCCCATTATTCAATGGCATGCAGGTAATTGCTGTAGAGCTGTCATGAAAATTGTGGACAACTATTTCCTAGAGCATATTTCATACATATTTGGTATAGTTTGATACTATAATCACGAGTTGGCAAACCACTGCAAAAGACCGCTAGTCAACTGAGATTTAGTCATGCAATATTGCTTATATTTCTACAAAAGTAGGCCATTCAGCCTTGAGTCAATTAGATTGGAAAGAGTTAACTAGGGATTTCTGTGTTCACAGTAAAACTATGAGCTTAGAATTCTCCAAAAACCCTTATACATCCTAAGACGGAGGTCAGCAGAATATACAGGAAGGCCTTGAAAACCAATAGGGTTGAAGCAAACAATACTAGGATAGTCAGAATAGGCAAGATAGGGCCTACATGAAGATACATACCTAGGACTTTGTCTGTTGGTTTGTTGTATGGTTAATTATTAAGAAGGTTGGAATTTGAATTACAGAATGTGCAGTCATAACTAAGGGTGTGTAAAAGTGATGAATTTCTTGTATTCAGCAGAATTTTATTCCAGCTACTTTAGGGTTGGCAATCCCTGCATATGTTTCAGTAAACAGTTGTATACCAGTGTAAGAGTTAGACTGTATAAGTTAAATAAGGATACCTATGTTCATAGTAAAACCAAGGGAGGATTTTCCACATGAACCTGGTTATATTGTGTCAGTCTCACATGTAATGTACTTATCGACCCAGCCTCCACAGTTTACAGTTTTTAAAAAAAAAAATTCCTGAGAAACACTCCTCTGTGAAGAAATTCCTTGTCACCTGTCTTAATTGAGTGACCCCTTCCTCCACGATAATGCCCTCTGGTTCTGTACTCTCCTGCAAGGGGGAACAACCTGTCAAGCCCCCTAAACCCATTTATATGTTTCAATAAAGTTCCTCTCCTTGTGCTAAATTCCATAAATTCAGATACAACATTGAGGGATTTTGTTATGAGGAGAGTTTCACAATGTTCAGATCAACCTAGTGAACCTTCTCTGTACTGCCTTCCATTCCCAAAGTACTTTTATATATCTAGGTATGGTCTAACTAGTGACTTGTATAGTTTTATCAAAATATCCTTACTTTTATACTCCATTCCTTTTGAAGTAAAGGACCACCTTCCAATTTGCCTTCTATATTACTGACTGAAGTTGTATGCCAGCTTTCTGTAATTCACGCATGAGGAAACCTCTCCCAACCCCATTCCTCAGTGTTGTAGCTTTCTGCTGGCTTTCTTCATTTAAATAATATTCACACCATCCCTTCTGCCAAATTGCATAAACTCATGTTTTCCCCGCATTATATTCGCTAAACCATCTATATCACTATACAAAGTTAAAAATCACACAACACCAGGTTATAGTCCAACAGGTTTAATTGGAAGCACATTAGCTTTCGGAGCGACGCTCCTTCATCAGGTGAAGGAGCGTCGCTCCGAAAGCTAGTGTGCTTCCAATTAAACCTGTTGAACTATAACCTGGTGTTGTGATTTTTAACTTTGTACACCCCAGTCCAACACCGGCATTTCCAAATTATATCACTGTAGACCGTCATCCTCACCACTTTCCTCTGCACATTGTCATCTGCACATTGGCTACAATATGTTCACTTCTCTCATCCAAGTCATAGCATACATTATAAATAATTATTTTTCCAGCACTGATCCCCGTGGCATACCACTAGTTATAATTTCCACCCTTGAAATATTCCCCCTTAGCCCAACTTTGACTTCTGAGTTATAAATCCTCTGTCCATCCAGACATACTACTCTCAACATCTTGTGCTCTAGACTTATTAGATAGTCTTATGCTACCTTATCAAATAAGTTTTTATTGGTAATCCAAGTACTGTATAATACATTTACTGGTTTCCCCCTTCTCCTACTAGTTACATGAAAGATTCTGATAAATTTTCAATAAAGCTTGGGGCCTCAGTCTTGAAATTTGAGTTAACCACATTTCTGTGGATGTGGAGTCAGGCACATGCAGGCCAAAACAGGTAGTGACAGCAGATTTCATCTCCTGAAGGACATTGGTTTGATCTGATACTTTCGTGACCATTGGTAATGGGATTTAAATAGCTGATGTTTAAATGATCAGCTGTCTCCATTAACCAGGAAGCCTGTGCTGTCCCCAAACTCACCCCTGTGAAAATCACAAAAGACGAGTTTAGAGACAGCACTTCCAATCTTCATGGTTTCATCTGGAGCAAAAATCAGGGCTTTAATTTGGTGTTAAACTGGAAATCAAATGGACATAATAAAGTTCACGTGCCTAGTTTCCATGTCTGTTTGGATCGTTGAAAGAGCACTTATTGTTACTGGTTGACTTAGACTGTTTTGTACAATTGTGTTTAATTAGCTCATTTAATCATTCCTAACATTGTTGTCTTTTTGTTTTACATCTTGTGCGTTACTTTTGTTGGTTCTTGTGGACAAGCTGAGAGTTTACAGCACTGAGTTTGCTGATTGTGGTTGTTCAAGTGATAAATCTGGTTCATTACAATGTTTTCAGAAAGAAGATGATGCTCGTGCCAGAGAAGAAGCTGAGAGGTTGCGAATAGAACGTGAAAAACACTTTCAAAAAGAAGAACAAGAACGAATGGAAAGGAAAAAGGTAATGTGCCCGTTTTAGGGAATGTCTTTTTTGCTCACTTCTATGTTGCCTTGAATGTTCTGTCACGATGATGGGTTTTAGTGCATTTGCTGGTCACCCCTTGACTTAAAGAAATGGCCAGTTTTCTTTAACCTAAAGAGGAATACCAACAAGAATTTGAATGGTCGTACCTAATATCCGTTCACATGGTTTACAACAAGAGTTACTCAAGTAGCCCTAATTTAATAGTGTTTTTTGTTTTTGTTTTCCCCTCCTGTCACTTGCATTGGTGAAGAAAATTCATTCTCTCCCTGGCTGGAATAACCTAACTTGGGTAAACTATGGATCCCATTTAGAATGATATGGCTTTGTTCTGTGTACAAGACTGTGTGCGTAACAAGAAATGTCATCAATTTTGTATGGACTAGTTCATGGATTCCCAAACCATGATTGCTAGGCCAATTCTTTTGTTTTAGCCCTCGATCACAAGGAGGGGAGAGAATGAGCACAGGCAATATAGGTTCCTCCCATGAGCAAGACCTGCTTTTGTCTTGTCTCTGCCTGTACTTACTTGGGAGGGGAGAGTACCTTCAAATTACCCCACGTGTGACAACATCACATGAACCTGATTGGAAGATCAGCATGCTGGGAAGACTGGTCATGCTGCACTTGGAGAGTTGGTGGAGGGCTTACACTATGAAGGTACCCTTGTGTAGCAAGTTCCAGAGCTAATTGTTCTACGCATATATGTATGATATATGTTTATCTTTAATGTATGAGCTTTAATGATCAAATATTAGCTGTTACTATCCTGCTGTGTTGTTTCAGTTAGCATCTGGTGTCATCTCCATTTTAGTGTTTCAAAATTTGGCACTCTGGGGGGGGGAATGTTTGTGAAGTGGTAGATGAGTAATGATTGACAATATGATAAAATATTGCACAGATGCCTCACTTTTTCCCCCTCTATTGAATGGTGTGTATAATTGGATAATTGCAGGAATATATAGAAAGTTTTGTTGAGTAGCTGACTGTGAGATGTGGTTCAGTTTCCAGAAATGTCAAATACTGTATTTTCAAGGTCAGGTACAGTAAAAAGGATTGCAGACTTTTGAACATTCTTAGCTTTCTAGATGTGTAGATGGAGCCATTGTGTATATTTCAATATATTTTTAGTAATAATTGTACATAATGGTGTGCAGGGGAGGAGTGTTTTGTTACATCCAGTTTCCTTGAAATGACAGCAGTTGTACTAAGTGCAGCATATTCAGTGTGCTCAGGCAGATTTCTCTATTTCTGGGAGATATCCAGAGCGTAGGGGTGAAGGCCCTGCATAATATTGGTTAGCTTTTTAATCCCAATCAAGGTGGAGTATCAATTAGGTAAGGCCATAAAAAAGAATTCTAGATTTTATACATTTGGGCATTTAATTTATTCAAACATTGGCTAAAATAGTGCTTTTCTGGCCATTCTTTAAAAGGTGATAGAGCTGTTGAAGCAATATTGATGTATTAAATTCTGTTTGAAATTAGATGTTTTTAAGACAACATGTTGAATAATGGAGAGTATTTTTGCGAGGAAAGGCAAGGTTTAAAACAATGATTTCAAAAAGCTTGAATTTTCTGAGAAACTAAAAGGATTACTTCCACTGGTGGTTGAATCAGTAATGGATATTGGATAACCATTTATCAGGACTGACACCAAGAAACCAAACTTGGAAAGAAAGCACCTGCATGATAACCTGTGCGCAATGATCAGGACAGCTATCATGTAAATTCGTGAAAGGGGGTATGCCCATCATGTTTGCCCCTGAACAATGTCCACTCTACCTCAGATTAACTTGAAAAAGAGTAGATGTCTCAAACATTTTAAAGGTGAAGCTGGATCTCACATGTCTACTTCACAGATAACACAAGAACCTATATTTTCTCCACTAACAGAATGTTGCTGATGTTATCCCTGCACTGTCTTCTAATATTAGAAGTCATTCCTGCAAACTGATCTTGGAGGGCCATGCAGAAAAAACAAAGTTAGCGCAAGTGTGTCTATTACCCAAATGGGCAATATAACATGAGCTGTGCCAGTGAGATGCCAACTATATAGGTCATAGATTCCCACTGCTGGCAAATTGTATTATGTAACAAATTTTTGATTTTATTCCAGTGGGTATCCTGATACTTTTGTTCAAGCAGCCCATGCTTGCAAGCCTCAGAACACTATGTCCAACTTTAGATGTTATGATATTAGGCAACATTTATTAAATAATCCTGACTGTCAAAAATTACACCAGAAGCTACTTTAAGATTATCATTTGGGGTCTCCATATAATGCAGGTGCATGCTACAATCTATATGCAGGACCCTGTCCCATGTAAGAAAAAGGAGTTTGTCTATACTTTGCATCTTTTTCACTGAGCACAGGATCATGGCAACCACCTATCTTTACTACATTGGCCAGGGTTTTACCATTGGGAATCAGGATCTGCCTGCATTGTCTGAGTTTTTACAACTACCTAAGGATGATAGTCAGCGCTTTCTGTTGCATACCAGTGAGGCTTCAGCCAATCTGCAAGCTCTTCTCATGTTATATAAATTGTGGTTCTCCCCCTCTAATCCCCTTCCCAAGTTTCGTTTCTTTTATCTAAGTTCTTTTATGTGGTTCCATAGCTCAGGGATTAGAGCACTGGCCTTTTAAACAAGGGTTTAACGTGAGTTTAAATCTCAAAGGCCTTGTCATCTTTGCGTCATTCAAGAGGGCATTGGATGATTATTTGGCTAGAAAGAGTGTAAAGGAATATGGAGGAAAGGCAGGAGATTAGCACTGTGTAATAGAACCATTGCGAGCATGATAAGCCAAATGGCTACCCTTCTGTGCTGTGACAATTGTGATTCTTAGAACAAAAGTAGTTGCCTTTTTTGTTCCCCGCAATGTTTAAGTTCTGAAGTATCAAGCAACTATTTACATAACTATTTATATAAGGAAAGGGAATTTTTAAAAAGGGTCAATAGATACTTCCAGAAAATATTCAGTGATTGCTGAATAGTGAGGCTTTCTGGGCGGTAATTTTTTGTGGTGTCCGTTGTGCAAAATGTTGATTTTGCTTAGTGCTTATCATGAGCAAAATGTTGGAATTTAATACATTTGGTAATTCACTTTCCATATTGACTGAATTTGTATCTTCTAGAGGCTTGAGCAAATCATGCAAAGAACAAGAAAATCTGACACTTCTGAAAAGGTATCCAGAACTTATGAATTATTCAAAATATCCTGGTATATGTACCATTTTAGCATTAATTCATATGCACTTTCTTTCACAGAAGGATAATCGTGTAAGTCTAACCGAGCAGAGAAATGGAGAAGTACATAAATTAGCATCTCTCGATGAAGGTAACTTTTAAATAATAATACAGAGCTGTGTGGATATTGAACTATGCAATTGAACTTTGGCCCTTCACTTCGAGTTTAGACTGTAGTCTAGAACAGAATGGTTTTTAACTTCTGGATTTGAGCGAACTAAGTGCCACCATGCTTAATCTATTCTGAAGGCTTTAATAGCCTGGCAACCCAAATGAGTAGGAAACTGGCTAAAAATTTCAGGTTAGTAGTTATCAAAAGGTGAATGATACCATAATAACATACTTGCACTATACCCGTGGCACAGATTCAAAAAGCATTTACATACTCGCTGATCATCAAGAAGTAGGACTTAGTGACTTTTAAATTAGTAAATATATCTGAAAGTCCTCAAACCTGTTGCCAATGTCCAGTTATACCTGAAAAGCATCCATGTGTGATGCATAAATATAGATTTAATAGTTGGATGCTGGTATCTATCCAAGTGGACTTGCATTTGTAACTTTTGCCACCAGTATCAGATCTTCAGAAATAGTTCTGTGTATCTCAGGAGTCTGTCTAGCTAGCACTCCTTTTATTTTAGATCAGGACCCATGAAACCCAAATTGTACAATTTGGACCCAAAATCTAATTTCTGTGAATTGTTTTCTCCCCACTGAGTGATTAAAGCTTTGATCTCCAATTCCTTTAGTACTTGATCTTTGTTTTCTGTCTCATCTAGTATTTCTTTTTTGAAAGGACCCTTCCTGGCTCCATTGAAACTTTAATTTCTCAGGGTGGGTTCCTCAAAGTCATTAAATTCATAGAATCCCTACAGTGTGGAAAAGAAGCCATTTTACCCAAGTCGGCGCTATCCCTCTGAATAGCATCCCAACCAGACTCAGCCCCACCAACCTGACCCTTGTCACTGTGATAGGAAACTGGTAGAAACCCGCGCAGACGTGGAGAGAATCTGCAAGTTCATAAGGACTGAATTTGAATGCATCTGTAGTGCTGTGAGGCACTGTGTTGTCTCTAAGGGAGAATTCAGCACACCAGCTAGTGTTTGATTGTCAGCTGTGGTAGTGGGATTTGAACCCAAGGATTGGTTCGTGTTTGTATTACTAGCCCACTGACATTATCAGCACTCCACTGTCACTCTGTTGCAGAAACTCTTTGCATATGTGGTTACCATAGATCACATAGGAGTCCACCAGTCTCCATATGCTGGCAATACAATAAACCCTGCCCTGCTATTTTTATTGTTTCATTTGAGTAATTAGGTGTCAATTAAAAAATTACTCAAAATTATCAGTTGCTTTTTTAATGTAGTTTAACTAGTTAACATGAATTTATATAATATTTCTTCCTTCTGCACCATCAAAATGCTGTCCCAGTTTAGAAAAGCCGGGAGGAAAATATTAAAATACACTCTAACCTACTCAATCAACGCTTCTGTCCCTTTCTTGAACCACTGTTTATTTTTTGTGACAGACTAAAACAGCATGTCTATCTGTCTCTCCCTGCCTCCTTCCCTGACCAGATGTAAGCACTCAACCATGCTGCATTCAAATAAGCCAGTACTTCTGGGTAACCAGAAATTTTAGTGAGTTGAGTTAGCAACCAGTTCTAACTAGCCATAGAATCAACTACTTACATCTGTGTTTGAGAGATTCTTAAAATTCCCCACTTACCTTGTTATGCATTTGGCTTTGCTGTGCTCCAACAAACTAACTTTGGACTTCACAGAAATGTGTTTAATTGAACTGAATTGTCATTCATTTAAATTTCAGCAGATAAGTCCATCCTACTCAAAACTCTACATTGAGGAGAGACCTTTTTGGCAGGAATCAATTTTGTGAACCTTCACTGATCTCCCCTCCAAACGGAAGATGCAGACTATATTTTTCCGTTAGTGAGAGAAATCAAAATTAAGGACCATGAATATAAGAACTACTGTTAAATCCAATTGAAAAGTTATGGGAAACTTCTTTCCCTCAAAGAGTCATTAGAATATAGAGCTTACAATTGCAAGGAGTAGCTTGGACAAACAAACGTCACTGCATTATGAGTAAGCCAGACGGAGAAAGTAATATGTTCGGTATTAGATAAAGTAGGGAGAAGGCTATTCTGCAACATAAACTCTGGCACTGTCTATTTAGGCCAAACATTCTCTTGGCATTCTGTGAATTCTACACTACATAGTATAGTAGAGTTAGTTACTGTAACTATAGTATGGTTAGAGCCAATAAATATTATGTGATGGATTTAATGACGTAATGTTAAACTTTATCAAGTGTTTTCAAAAAATAGATGCAGAAATAAGTATTTATATTTCAGCATCCAGCCAGAATCCTAACTTAACAGAAGCAATGCCAAAAGTCCCAGAAGAAATGGTGGATCAAGAGACAGTAATTAAAAATGTGGACAATAAGGTGGAATTTGTAGACCATTCTCAAATAGATAAAACATGGTAAGAGTGGTGTTAATTTAGTTAACAATTCTTTTGATACTTGAGTGCTAATCTAGATTAGTTGAAAATAAATTAAGAAATATTAGCAAGTGCAATGCAAATGCTATTGAATACAAGGTAAGCTTACTAAAGTAATTTGATCAATTTTAGTCTTGCATCCTGTAATAGTCATAGAATTTCAAGACAAGGGGGAGAAATGCCTCTTGTTGTTTTACCTCCTGCCATCCTCTCAACTGCATGATACAACAACAATTAAGTTATTAATTGATCACAGCTAGCGATTTTTGTTAGTTAGATCTGGTGTAGAATGGTGTAGATCTTTTGGTAGAATTCAAATGACATCTGCATTTCATTTAGACTTCCCCATCCAAAGTTCCACTCCATTTATTGATCTATTTTGAGCTTGTTTCTTTTGTGCCACTATCACATCTTATGTTGGAAATAGAGTCCCATCTGCTATCTTTAAATCTTTATTACATCATTTACGGGGCTGAAATATTCATGTTTATTTGTAATTCAGCTCTCTGATATGAATTATCAGTTTTGCAGCATTTCAAAAGGGCTTATTTTAACAACATGAAAACAGGAATAGGCCATTAGGCCCCTCAAGCCTAGCCTGCCAATTAACAAGATAACAGCTACTCTACCCCAGCCCTCAGTTCTTTTCTTTTATCCATTCATGGGGTTTGGCATCTTTGGCCATATTTGGATAGATTGATTGCCCATCCTTAGTTGTTTAGAGAGTAGTTGAGACTCCACTACATTGCTTTTATGGTAGTTCATTGTAGCCTCTATTTCTGTATATATTTCAAAAATCTACCTCCTTTAAATACTGTCAGTGATCGCACATCTCAATTCTGTAAGATCGACCATTCCAGACATCTCAGTTTTTAGTGTTACAGAATAAGGAGATAATGTTCCTTAATTTGAAATACCTTCACTTGTGGAAGCATAATCTCAACATCTCACCATTAGAAAGTTGTCTGTTTCACCCTCCTTCTAAAGCCCAATGAATAAAAGTCTAAACTGTTTCTGTTCTTGATAAGTCAACCCTTTCATGACAGGAGTCTGCCTAGTGAATCTCTTCTGAACTGTCTCCAGTGCTAGTATATCCTTCCTTAACTATGGAGTGCAAAGCTATACACTACTGAGTGGCCTCAACAACAGTTTGCATGGTTGTAACAAAATGACTTCATTTTGGTGTCTCTACTTGTCATCTGTACCTGAAGATTACTGCGAACACTTCAGCCTTAGCTTTTGCACTGATGTGCTGGACTGTTCCATCATTGAAGATGGGGATTTTCTGGCGCCGCCTCCTCAGTGAGTTGTTTAATTTTCTACTACCATTCACTGGATGCGGTAGGATCAGCAAGGTCATGGAACCACTGGAGATGGGAGAGAGACTAAACTAATATTTCATGTCAATATTTCATATTGGAGGGGATTCTGAGAGAGAGGCAATTACTGATTCTGGATAATCAGCATGGTTTCATGAGTGGGAGCTTGCCTTTCAAACTTCATTGATGTGACCAAGAAGATAGATGAGGGCAGAATAGTACATGTTGTTTACATGGACTTTAGTAAAGCCTTTAACAAGGTTCTACATGGTAAGATGATTTAGTAAAGTTAGAATACATGGGATTCAGGGAGACCTTGCCAACTGGATTCAAAATTGATTTGAGAGTATGTTATGGACCAGACCAGACCCCCTCAACATATATTAAGAAGGTAGCCCATACCCTAACCTTTTTCTTACTTTAAAGGTAAATGTCAGGTGCTGCATTTGATTGGTCAAATTACTCAATGTTGAGCAAAACATAGTTTATTCAAACACTATAGTTAAAATGCAACAGAGAGAAGAACTTGAATAATATTGGAAACTTAATTTGTAATAGTTCCTGTATTTATTATTCTGTTGGGTTCCAATGTATTGATATCCGATAAACACACTTTGCAAAAGGCAAATTCAGAAAACACATTTGTCTAGCATGCACAGGAAGAGAATCCCCAGCTTTTGGCTATAATTGAGAGGGGGAAACATAGCTTTAGCTTCTTCAAGGCCCCAGCAACAACTGCTGCTGAAAAGCTAAAAATCCCTGGTTCTATGGATGGTAACTTGGCTGCACTCATTCAGGCTGCTTTTGTTGTTCCAGCTTTTAAAGATAGGTTTGTGAGAAGATTTGTAGCTCGGAAGCTCGTTGTGGTTCTGTTCGCTGGGAGCTGGGAATTAGTGTTGCAGACGTTTCGTCCCCTGTCTAGGTGACATCCTCAGTGCTTGGGAGCCTCTTGTGAAGCGCTTCTGTGATGTTTCCTCCAGCATTTATACTGATTTGTACCTGCCGCTTCCGGTTGTCAGTTCCAGCTGTCCGCTGCAGTGGCCGGTATATTGGATCCAGGTTGATGTGCTTATTGATTGAATCTGTGGATGAGTGCCATGCCTCTAGGAATTCCCTGGCTGTTCTCTGTTTGGCTTGTCCTATAATAGTAATGTTATCCCAGTCGAATTCATGTTGCTTGTCGTCTGCGTGTGTGGCTACTAAGGATAGCTGGTCATGTCGTTCTGTGGCTAGTTGGTGTTCATGGATGCGGATCGTTAGCTGTCTTCCTGTTTGTCCTATGTAGTGTTTTGTGCAGTCCTTGCATGGGATTGTGTATCTACATTGGTTTTGCTCATGCTGGGTATCGGGTCCTTCGTCCTGGTGAGTTGTTGTCTGAGAGTGGCTGTTGGTTTGTGTGCTGTTATGAGTCCTAGTGCTTGTAGTAGTCTAGCTGTCAGTTCAGAAATGTTTTTGATGTATGGTAGTGTGGCTAGTCCTTTGGGTTATGGCATGCCCTCATTCCGTTGTCATTCCCTTAGGCATCTGTTGATGAAATTGCGGGGGTATCCGTTTTTGGAGAATACATTGTATAGATGTTCTTCTTCCTCTTTTTGTAGTTCTGGTGTACTGCAGTGTGTTGTGGCCCTTTTGAGCAGTGTCTTGATGCAACTTCTTTTGTGTGTTGGGGTGGTTGCTTTCGTAGTTTAGGACTGTGTGTGTGGCGCTTTCCTGTATACCTTTGGTGAATTTTCCGTTCGGTGTTCTCTGTACCATCACGTCTAGGAATGGGAGTTGGTTGTCCTTTTCTTCCTCTCTAGTGAATCGGATTCCTGTGAGTGTGGCGTTGATGATCCGGTGTGTGTTCTCTATTTCTGTGTTTTTAATGATTACAAAGGTGTCATTCACATATCTGACCCAGAGTTTGGGTTGAATTTGCGGTAAGACTGTTGTTCTAACCTTTGCATTACCGCTTCTGCTATGAGCCCAGAGATGGGTGAGCCCATGGGTGTGCCATTGATTTGTTCATATATTTGGTTGTTGAATGTGAAGTGTGTTGTGAGGCACAGGTCCAGTAGTTTGAGTATGCAGTCTTAGTTGTCTGTTCCCCGTCTTGTTGTCTGTTCTGTATGTCCAGCAGGTTGGCTATTGTTTCTCTGGCTAGAGTTTTGTCGATAGAGGTGAACAGTGCCGTTACATCGAATGAGACCATAGTTTCTTCCTTGTCTATGTGTATATTTCTGATAATGTCCAAGAATTCCTGTGTTGACTGTAGAGTGTCTGGATCCACTGATCAGGTGTTTCAATTTCTGCTGTAGTTCTTTGGCCAGTTTGTGTGATGGTGTCCCTGGTAGTGATACTATGGGTCTGAGTGGGATGTTTGGTTTGTGCACTTTAGGTAGTCCATAGAATCTGAGGGTGGTGTTGCTTTCAGGTTTCATTCTCTGTAGGTCAAACCTGGTTATCTGTCCGTTTTTTTGTAGATTCCTCAGTGTGTTGTTTAAAAAAGATACTCCAAGGCTTCATAAGCTGTTTGTCTTCTCATAGACTGCTCATGTACTTCCGTACTTGAATGCACATGACAATAAAAGGCTAATTCATTTATTTTGTTATAAATGCTGCGTGCATTCAGATAAAAAGCCTTAAGCTTTGACTTTTTACCACTGTTACTTATTCTGGTTTACTTTCTGCACTCTTCTGCATATATTTGGTGATTAGGATACTATAGCAAAAAATTTAATGAAACATTAAATAATTGGAATATTGTAGCCACTCCTGGCAACCTATTTTTTGCCAAAAACAGGGAAACCTCAAATCCGTAACCAATGTCGATTAGCAATTTAAGTTGAGACATTTATGGTAAAATTCTAGTTAAAATCTGAGTAGAACAATGCAATCTGTAACACTACATTTGTAAAAGTCATTTGTTGCTGATCCTTTTTTTAAAAGTTTGAATTATGTTGCAGCATGATGTTTGTGTGGTCTATTCTCCTTATCCATGAGTGGTGTACAATTGATATAAATTGAGCTTCATCTAACATGGCAATGTTTTGCTAACCTCTAACAATCCCCTGCTCAAATTTGGAGTCTTGTGTAAAAAATGGACTGGCAATAGGAAGCCAGCAATGACACTTTTTCATCTTACAGAATAAATAGTTTTGGGAAATAGCTTTTTTTTTGGCAGATTAAACTCTAAAATATATTGTTGCTAATAAAGTTATAATCACAGCTTACTTCCGAAAATATTGCTTAATCTTGGTATCCAAACCTATATAATATTTACTTGGCTGACTCTTATTTTGTTGTTGTTGTTTTGTTTTGAAACATTATTCTTTAGTCCTGCTGCCGAGAAAATCATAAGAGAGAATGGAGTTTCTGTGCAAAATGAAAACTTTGAAGATTTTATTGATCTCTCACTTGAGATAAAAGCTACTAGAGTAGCCACAGAAACTAGAAGTGATAATTGTCAGGGTAAAGATGACATTCCTGTGAATCCCATTATTGCATTTGAGGAAAATGGATCTGTGGAGTTATTGACCAAAGTAGAAAGCATTCAAACTCATCAAACAACAGGTATGTAGCTAACTCTGTTGGTGTATATAAGTTTAATATGTTTTTTAATAATAATGTTGTGAATGCAAAGTAGTAAGTTCCAGCACTTGAAGACATAGTAATGAATAGCGAAGCGGGTATCTGTAAATGACTGAAGTATAAAATGCCAATTTCATGGAGGTTTATGAGGCTGAAGGAGTCTGAGATATGAGATGAAAATTTAAAAATCCAGGTTGATGTTGACTTAAGTGGTTGTTCCAGTAAGCACATAGTGATAAATGAACAGGGCATAGTTTTGGGATATTAGAAACAGTTTTCACTCAAAACGCATCTATATTTTCTATCTAGCATTGATTTGAATCCGTGATAGTGTTTTGGTTTGGCATCCGAGAAGTCAAACGTGCAGCTTTAAATTTAGAAATAGTTGGTTAGCAAAACGGTGATAAAGGCCAAATGCTGGATTGTCACTAGAGAAACAAAGAAGTTGAACCTTTTCCTGCATGTTCGGTTTTACAGTGGAAATAGGCAATAGTTTATCTTGTTCTCTCTCTTTCTGGTACTCTAAGCATGTGCTTTTGCAGGGTTGAGAAATAAATTGCTGCAAGAAAACTATTGTGAGACCTAGAAGATGGATTGAATGTACAATTTGTTCAAATTATACTTTCTGGAAGGGTGCTCCAGCACACTGAATTTATACTTTGTCCCCATTTAGCCTTTTGTGCTTATCTGATTTCCACATTTTGAATTTCTATTTCATAAATGTAACTACTTACTCTAATTTTATTTCTGTTCTTTATTTCCCCCAGAGGTGATTTAAGAAGATTGAGCAGGAATAACAAAGTATGGTGTTCAGTAAGCACAATCACAGCAGCTGGATTTCCATTTGTTTCACATCATGAGGGATTGAAGTGCCACCATTTTGCAATCCAGCATCTAATTTTTAAAAAGCTAGAAACTAGCTGCAACTTTGAAAATGGAAATATGAACTTGAGATGTGGTTAGAGAGGAATTCATCATTGCTAACTGAACATCTAGTTAACTCTGATCACTGGTTAATCATGCTTAGTATGCATTGTATATAAACTGCTTTTCCAACATATTCCTTCAGGAAATTGACATTCTTCTACATAATATGACAAATGAGAATGACAAATTTGTGATGGTGAAGGGCAGTACTTCAAAACTCGCAGTACTTTCACTTTTCAGAAACCTATTACTTGAATAAGCCTGGTTGCGCTGAACATAGTTGGTAATGAGGCCGTATAGCTAGATACTTAAACCAATTGTTTAAATATGGCATGGAGAGTTCTGCCAAGTTCTCTGTAATCTCGTAAATGCCATTTTAGATACTTCTCTATTGTCTCCAATTCAGAATTTTATTAACACCAGGTCTAATAGAAAAATATCAAAAATAGTGTGTAATTAATTGAATCTAATGGCAAATCTGTGAATAATTAATAAAGGACCCGTTGCACAACAGTTGCTGTTTACCACAAGGAAACTGAGGCACATTAGTTATGCCAGTTAAATGTCTCAAACGGTATTATGATCTGATGAGAAGACACTTGAAATTTACGTGATACAAGTTAAATATGACTAGTTTTCAATTGCCATATCAGATCATGAGATTAACTAAAAGTGATTTATGGAGTCTTAATTTGTGCTTGTTTCAGAGCAAGAAACTGGATTTGTACCTGGAGTTTGACATGGCATTCCTTCTGTGATTTTCAAGCACGAGATATTGAGTCTTTAAATTTAACTCCTTGGTAATTTACTGCACAAATGAAGCTCATAACTCCATTTAATGTTTAGATCTTGCTGCTACAGAGCATGACTGTAAAACCTTGCACTTTCTCCTTGAGTACTAAAATTATTGCAGACAATACTAAATATGATTAGAATTCAGTTTTTTTTCTCTCCTGAGAATTATGATTAAAATACTTTGGGGGAGTCCTTTATTCAGAGGTGATCATTACAGGAAATAAGTATATAAAAAGGTTAATTTAAAACCAGCTGGTGTACATTTTGTGATAAATGAAAGGCTGGATCTAAGCTTTTAAAATCTTCATCCATCCACAAGTATAAAAAAGCCATTTAGCATTTGTTCAGTAATCATTGTATAGCAGCATATTCTGTTCACTTTCATTTTTTCTGTATCGTCTATTCATCCATGTATATAGAAATTATTTAAAAATGGGGAAAAATCTTTACATTTTCTTTAGCTTTGTTTTAATCTGTATAGATGGGTGTACAAAAATTCTTTTGAGTTAATATTTTTAGATTCTAAATTGGTTTTCAGTTGTAATATGATGATCGCCGCACTAATCAAGTGTGATTTTTTTTTTTTTGCTGATTTACTTTTACCAGTGGTATGTTCTGAATTGATTTATTTTCTACTGCAGAGTCTATACTTAGTGGTTCAGGTCTTTGTACTACTTTTCTGCCTAATTGCAATACAAAACAATGAACTAAATGAATTTTGTGTTTGTGAATACATTTGGCCAACAAGCTGGCTTCTCGTACGAAAGGCATTTGAGTGAAGACTCAGAAAAACCTGCTTGATTTTGAAAGAAAAATGCACCCTTGTTTTCCACTTTCTCTACATTTCCCAACTTACCCAACTTTTGTAGTTCCAAAAGATGTTCCTCAAAATTTGTTGGAGACAAGTTGATGACTTGCACAAACAAATGCAATAAAATAATAGTTTCTGTAACTACTGTGTTTGCACTTCTATTGGTTTTAGAAAACTAAATTGAAAATGTGCCTCCACACCATTCTGACAGGAATTGGTTTATAGATGTACCTTTTCAGAAAAATAGTGAAAAGAGTAGTTTGTGTATTCGTTAATGGGTTTTTGTTTTTAAAACTTACTTGAAGTGCTCATATATTCACTTCCATTTCAGTATTTAGTAACTTTGTGGGCGGCACGGTGGCACAGTGGTTAGCACTGCTGCCTCACAGCGCCAGAAAGACCCGGGTTCAATTCCCGCCTCAGGCGACTACCGTGTGGAGTTTACATGTTCTCCCCGTGTCTGCGTGGATTTCCTCCGGGTGCTCCGGTTTCCTCCCACAGTCCAAAGATGTGCAGTTCAGGTGAATTGGCCATGCTAAATTTCCCGTATTGTTAGGTAAGGGGTAAATGTAGGGGTATGGGTGGGTTGCGCTTCGGCGGGTCGGTGTGGACTTGTTGGGCCGAAGGGCCTGTTTCCATAATGTAATGTAATTTAAAAATTTGCTTGTTCTCACTGATCTAATTTTCCTTTATAAAACTCAAAACAGAATTTAATCATGGAACATCCTCCTATTAACAGTGGGACCTACCAACTGAGACTAAGCCCAATAATACACTTTTCTAAACTTAGTATCCATACTAAGGCTTTTTTTCCCTCAGTCATTATTCTGCTACGTAATATAGGACATGAAATTTAAGATCTGAAGGGGTGAATCTTATTTATAATCTTATTTCTAAGATCATCTTTTAGAAAACATCTGTATAATTGTGAGTTGTCTTTTTAAAATATATTTTATCGCTTCGAACTTGCTATAGCTCAAATTATAGACTTGACAATGTTCTCCCAAAAAAAACTGTCTTGAAGACTAGTTCAGCAATGGGCTAATACTACCACTATCCTGGACTACCACAACCCCTCAGGCTAATGATGTATATCCTTGAGAGTTTTCTTGCATTCCAAGCACGCTTCAGTTAAATTATGGAAGCTTCCCTCTGATCACCTAGCCTTTTGTAAGTGATCAGTTGTTTCACCTCAATGTGGTACTTAAGTTGAGGAAAATGCTACAAGAAAACATGCTGTGGATGTAGAATTTTGATATCTCCCAAGTGGAAAGAGATAGGAACAGGAGTAGGCCTGCTCCAACATTCAATGCAATCATGACTAATAATCCAGTTTGTTTCCTTTTCCCCCCCACACTATTTGTACATGGTTTTTTTGTTATTGGTATTTAAAAATTTGTCAATCACTGCCTTAAACAATATCTTAGCCCCTGAAGACTGCATTTCAGTCCAGAGTTGTGCATTCTGAAGTGACTAAACATAGTGCTTGATCTATACTGCCTTCTGCAGGTGGTGTTTGAAGAAGTGGATGGATGGGATGCTTGGGTTGTTGTATGTTTCTGTCATTTATGCTCAGCCTCCACTGTGGCCTGATGGAGCTGTTTGATCTTTGGCACCTTTTGTAGATGCTGCTTCTGCATTTTGGGTGTGCAGAGCAGAGATTCCCATAAGTCAATGGAAGTGTTAATTTTTTTAAACAGTGGCTCATGAATAATGCTGTAGTAATTGTTTGGCCCCTGGAGCCTGCTCTCCTATTCAATAAGATTGTGGCTGATCTGATTGTAACTTACAGGAAATGGCAGGAAAGTAATCAGATCAGCCATGAGAAGGGAGGGAAGACTCCGTGGGGGGAGACGGGAAGACAGAATGGACCACTTCTCCTTCATCTTATGGTGATGAATCCACATTCTTGCCATACCCTGATCACCCACCTTGCTTAACCATTCCCTCCCTGTCTCTGTTCATCTCAAATACCCACCCAGTCTTTTCAGGAAGTGTTCCAAAGACATTCAGATCTGAAAAATACTTCACCTTTGTTTGACATGTGTTCCACTTAGGTTTTAAACAATTATGTCTAGTCCATGATTCTCTGAAGAGGAAACATCCTCTCCACATCCAGATTTGAAGCAATTATTTGCCCTGCTGGTAACCACTTGCTATGACCGAACAAAGTTGGGTGTGCTTTGGGAGTCTTGTGTCAATCGTGGATTTTGTTGATTGTCAGTGTCTCATTGTTGGCTTGAGAGAAGTCACTGATATTGAAATGCCTACCTACAGGTTTGCAGGATTTTGTGGAGGCATTGCAGGTGATATTTCCTTAGGGACTTGAGATGTCTAAATATTCTCCATGTCTCTGACCCATACAAAAGTAACTCTACTGCCCTCTAGACCATGAGCATAGTCAGGATTGAGGTCTCTTCCTCAGATGCTCAAAAGTTGCACTGACAAACTGGAGGAAGTGTTAAACTTCAATTTTGAAGCTGCTCTGAAAGAAGACTCTTAAATGAGAATTATTTTGTTGTTCAGTAGCTCGTTGTGAGTATTGATAGTCAGGGGACAGTGTTGCATAACATTGTCTTTATGATATTTGGCCTAATGTGCAATCTTCCCAAATGCAATGTTATGAAGGTGATTTGGAGGAGATAGTGATTTTGTTGTTCTTGGTTCTGGACTGGAAACAATACGGTTAAATATTTCTCTCACTTTCAGTAGTGAAGCTCCACACTGGTGGGGGCTTTCGTGGATGTGGGATGAAATGTGGAGGGGAGTGGTGTAATAATGTGGCCTTGCTAGACTGCAGTTTGCATGTAGTGGTAGATCCATCGATGAGGAAAACTACTTGCATGTCGTGCAGCAAGTAAAGAGTGGTGACAAGTTCTGTAGGCAGCCAAATTTAAGAATAATCCTCCTTAGTATCAAAGACCCTTGAGGTGGCAAAACATCAAATATAAAGATTGCTGCTGCTTTCTGTACTTCTCTTGGATTTATCTTTGCGCAGATGATGTCCACTCCTTGATGCACAGAATCTGTCTGGTAGGAGCTCTTTTGCCACTGGGAGGACGCGATTGAGGAGAAAATTTATTGCCTGCTGCAGGGAAGCTCATTAAGAATGCGGCTGTTAAATTACCACAGTCAGTCTTATTATTTCTAAAAGATGGTGCCTCAAAGATGCACTGCATGCTGTCCTCCAGGGGCCAGGATTTCAGTAGAGTGTAACTCTTCTCCTAGGTCCCTGGTGCCTGTCCACCATCTACAAAAGTACAAGCAGTTCCAACAACACATCCAGGTCAAACAGCTTGTTTAGTTGGCACCACTTCTGCCCTGCGCCCCCCCCCCCACCAAATCCAGCATCTTTGGTATTCTCATAGTGGCAACCGTGTGTGTACTCCAAATGATGTCCAGCAGCGGTTGATCAAGGTTCCTTGAACATCACCTTCTATGGACAGACAGACAGCCATCTGCAAGTTCTGGGGCTGTTTGAGAACAGTGACTTGCTTAGAGAATTTCTTTGCTTTATCTGATCTTCAGTCCGAGAATGAGAAGCCCACGAGGAAGGGCTGCCCAGCTGATCTCTCATTTTCTGAAAATTAAATCCTTTTGTTGAATTCAGGGTGAAACATTTATTTTTCTGAAAATTGTGTTTGGAGGAATGTCCAGATCTTGTAATTCCTAAGCCAGATGACACAACTCCAGAGATTACTGTGGAGAACCATATGGAAGCTAGAGAACTTGGAGAAATGAAGCGACATCTTTAAAAATGCTGTTCAGCTCTCAGACTCCATGACAACCGTTTAACAATGTGACAGAATTCCAAATGATCTATGCATTGCCTTTAGGGCTATTCTCTGACTTGTGGACAAGGGCCACAGCACCCACCTCCAGCCTAGGTTATAACATTCCCCTCTATGCTTCTGTTTAAAGTGAACAATGATGACTGTGTCAGGATACTAAGTCAGGACTTCTAAGGATCTGTGCAATAAGAGGGACGTGTCCATTAATCTGTGCCACAGAACTACTAATCAAATGAAGAATGGCACCGGATCTTCATGCTCAACTATCCCAGTAACTGGCCCTTTCTCTCTTCCAGGGAGAAAGTGGGGACTGCAGATCAGTGAGTGTGGTGCAGATCCTGCCTGTGCAGGAGCAGCAAGAGTTGGGAGGGACCCATGATTGAACAGTTTGAGCAGTGATACAAGGTGAAACAGAATCTGATTGGGAAAGCTTCTCTTATGCTGTCTATTATGTTCACTGCTGCAAACATAGCTGTGTGATTTTTCAACTTCAAAGCATTTTTAAGTGTCCAACTCTGTTTGGACCACGGCCAAACTATAACCTGAGGTAATCGACATGGAGGAACCTCTCATTTTTCTCTTTTTGGTCCTGTCTTTGATTTTTTTTTTGTGCATTTTGTTGTGGCTTTCAAAGGTGAATTTGCCTACTGTTGGCAAAATGCCAGTTGTACTCTGGTTGCTAACCAGTTCAGGCTCTGGACTCTTGAGTTCCATAATGAGTTCCATAATGAGTGAGTAAATATGAATCAGATTCAGGTGTTTGGTTGGTGTCCAACTTGATTTTCCACAATGTTTTCTAATATTTTCAAAATTTACACAGACCTATTGTCAGTGTTTGTTAATAAATGCTTAGGTCTACAGATGGTTGGCAGGATGGGGGTTTGAATGACATTATTGCTTTTAGGTCCAATTTACAAAAAAAAACTTATCCAAAACACAATTTAAAAAGTCAATGTGTATGATGGGTTTAGTTTTAGCTTTTTCTATTGTTATGGGAATGTGGATTTCATTATTTAGTCTAGCAATTATTACCATTCCCTAATTACCCTGGAGAAGGTGTTTGTGAGCTGTCTTCAAGAGTACCAGATCTATAGCACAGTGAAGGTAGATAGGATAGCAAAGAAGGCTTTCCTTTATTGGTCAGAGTATTGAATACAGGAGTTGGAAGGTTGTTGCAGCCCAACAGGACATTGGTTTGGCCACTGTTGAAATATTGTGTGCAATTCTGATCTCCTTCCTATCAGAAAGATGTTGTGAAACTTGAAAGGGTTCAGAAAAGACTTACAAGGATGTTGCCAGGGTTGGAGGATTTGAGCTATAGGAAGAGGCTGAATAGGCTGGGGCTGTTTTCTGTGGAGCATCAGAGCCTGAGGGGTGACCTTATAGAGGTTTATAAAATCTGAGGGGCATGGATAGGGTAAATAGACATCTTTTCCATGGAGTGGTGATGTCCAGAACTAGAGAGCATAAGTTTAGGGTGAGAGGAGAAAAATATAAAAGCAACCTAAGGGGCAGTTTTTTCAGTCATATCGAATTGATGGTGGAGGCTGGTACAATTGCAACATTTAAAAGGCATCTGGATGTATTTATGAATAGGAAGGGTTTGGAGAGTTATGAGCTGGGTGCTGGCAAATGGGACTAGATTAGGTTGGGATGTCTGATCGACATGGACAAGTTAGACTGAAGGGTCTGTTTCTGTGCTGTACACCTCTGACACTGATCCTTGGCATGTCAGGGGACCCACAGTGCTGTTAGACAAGTTATAGTCCATGATTTTGACTCCACTCAGTGAAGGAATTGTGATAAAGTTTCAAGAAGGTAATGAGAACTTACAAATAAGACAATGTATTTATCTGAGATGACTTTACCAATTGGGATATATCAGCTTGACAGAGGAAGCCATGAGGAAGAATTTAATGTTTTGGGGGCAGGTCCTGAGAACAATATGTGGTGGGTGCAACCAGGGATCAAGCTATTTTGGATCTAGTGATGTGTGTGGATGCAATTCTAACAGATTTCCAAGAAGCTGTCACATTAACATAGAATTTAGCATTCAGTTTGAGTTGGAGAACCTTGGGTCTGAAACAACTGTGCTAAATGTAAGAATGGTTACAAAGAATGAGAGCTATTGGAGTCCACTAGGAAAGGAGCTTAGCAGCAGAGGTGCTTGAGGAAAAGTGACAGACACTTAGGAATATACGTCATGACTTGCAACAACTTGATACTAGAAAGGAGATGGGTCAGCTATGATTAAGTGAATTTGAGGATTGCATCAAAATAAAAATATACGTAGCCTTATTTCCCAAGAGTAGGTCAAGTTTTGCACCTTCTCTAGTAGGTACATCCTCATAATGAAACAGAAAATTTTCTTGTAGATGCTTAACAAATTCTTCTCCATCTAAACCCTTAACCCTATTGCAGTCCCAGTTTATATTTGGAAAGTTAAAATCCCCTACCATAACCACCCTATTATTCTTACAGATAACTGAGATCTCCTTACAAATTTGTTTCTCAATTTCCCTCTGACTATTAGGGGGTCCATAATATAATTCCAGTAAGGTGATCATCCCTTTCTTATTTCTCAGTTCCACCCAAATAACTTCCCTGGATGTATTTCCGGGAATATCCTCCCTCAGTGCAACTATAATGCTATCCTTTATCAAAAACGCCACTCCTCCTCTCTTGCCTCCCTTTCTAACCTTCCTGTAGCACTTGTATTCTGGAACATTAAGCTGCCAGTCCTGTCCATTACTGAGCTACGTTTCTGTAATTGCTATGATATCCCAGTCCCATGTTCCAAAACATACCCTAAATTTATCTGCCTTCCCTGTTAGGCCTCCTGCATTGAAATAAATGCAGTTTAATTTATCAGTCGTACCTTGCTCTCTGCTTTGTCCCTGCCTGCCCTGACTGTTTGACTCACCTTTGTTCTCAATTGTATCAGTCTCAGATTGATTTCTTTCCTCACTTTCCCCAATAGAGATTAATCTGCTCTATCCTCCCATTCCGATCCTCACTAGCTTGTAGCACCGGGAGTAATCCAGATATTACTACTCTTGAGGACCTTTTTTTTTTAAAATTCCTGCCGACCTCTCTCGGAACCTCAACCATTTTCCTTCCTATATCGTTGATTCTAATGTGTACAATGACCTCTTGCTGGTCCCTCTCCCCGTTTGAGAACATTCTGCACCCTCTTTGAGATGTCCTTGATCCTGGCATCAGGGAGGCAACACTATTCTGATTTTGTGCTGCTGGCCACAGAAACATCTGTCTGTGCCTTGGACTACAGAGTCCCCAACACAATTGATCACTTGGAACCTGACGTACCCCTCATTGCATTAGAGCCAGTCTCAATGCCAGAAACTTGGCTGTTCTTGCTACATTTGCCTGAGAATCCATCACCCCCTATATTTTCCAAAACCGCATACTTTGTTTGAAATGGGGATAGCCACAGAAGACTCCTGCACTGCCTGCTTACCTGTCTTACCTTTCCTCGAGTTAACCCATCTATGTGACTGTATCTGCAACTTTTCTGCCTTCCCATAACTGCCATCCATCACACCCCCTTTTCTTGTAAATTCCTCATTGCTTCTAACTGTCGTCCAACCGATCCATTCGATCTGATAGGATTCGCAACCCACGGCATTTATTGCAGATATAATCCTCAGTAACACATAAACTCTTTCTAAACTCCCACATCCGACAAGAACAGCATATCACTCTACTAAAGGCCATTTTTGCTGCTTCCAATTTGCAGACCAAGAAAATAGTACTGTCTTATTCCGCTACAAAACACTGCTCCAGTCTAACTTAATACTTATGGCTTATTTTTAGTTTAATCAAGAGATATCTCATTAAAACACATAATCAAGAAAGAACCCACTCTACTCACTACAGACTTAGAGTAAAGCCCCAAGGCCACACTTAAAACTATTAATTTTTCTGTTGCTGTGCTGTGACCTCTCCCAAACAGGTTCCTCCCAAGATAAGTTGTGAATTTCACTGTTTGTTAATTTTCCCAGACACTCCGATATCCAGCAATACATGAATTCAACAGCAAAGGCAGTAACTGTGCAGGTTCACTGCTGTCAGTTAGCAGTGTGGGTCTCTCTCGACCTGACCATATGCTGCCTTTGTTTGTCCCTCTCCCTTTTAAAAATGATATCCTGACTACTATTTTCTCCAAAGTTCCAAAACAATGCAACAGCATCTAAAACTGTAATTGCTGCTCCTGGAATTTGAGGAAATCACCTCCAATACCTGAAAAAATGAGCAGCCTGTTTCAGCCAGAAATTTTTCTTGTCCTCCACCTTGCTAATCACCATTTTAGTGTTTGGATTTCCAGAAGGCTCTTCAAAAGTCATTGGTTTTAAAAGATTACTTGAAAGATTGCAGCCTATGATGTTTGTAGTATATTAGTATTGATAGAGGATTGGCTAGCTATTACAAGACAGAGTTGGAAAAGAGCTGCACCATGGGAAGGATATATTGGCTTTGGGGAGAGGACATTGTCGGCATATAAGAATGATACCTGGAATACAGGAGTTCAGTAATGAGGAAGGATTATACAAATTAGGTCTGTGTTCTGTGGAATTTAGAAGGTTAAGGGGTGATCTGATCAAAATGTTTAAGACATGAACAGGAAAAGATAACAATGAACTACTTCCACTGTTTGGGGATTCTAGCACAAGAGAACATTGCCTGAGAATTAGGGCCAGACCATTCAGGGGAGATCTTAGGAAGCACTTCTAAATAAAAAGGGTAGTTCAGATTTGGAACTATCTTCCACAAACAGCAGTGGATTTGGGATCAGTTGTTAATTTTATATCTGAAATAGATTTATTTTTTGTAAAGCAAAGATCTTGGAGGATGTGGGCCAAAGGCCAGTAAAGGGAGTTAGGCCACAGATCAGCCATGATCTCATTGAATGATGAAATCGAGTCAAGGAACTGAATAGCCAATTTATGTTCCTATGTTTGTTTTCAGGATGGGAAACTGTAATTAGCGATGGGGCCACACTTATTTACAATGTATATTAAGGCTGAAAAATGTATTGCTGGAAAAGCGCAGCAGGTCAGGCAGCATTCGAGGAGCAGAAGAATCGATGTTTCGGGCATAAGCCCTTCTTCAGGAATGAGGAGGGTGTGCCAAGCAGGCTAAGATAAAAGGTAGGGAGGAGGGACTTGGGGGAAGGGGCGATGGAAATCCGATAGGTGGAAGGAGGTTAAGGTGAGGGTGATAGGCCAGAGAGGGGGTGGGGGCGGAGAGGTCGGGAAGAAGATTGCAGGTCAAGAAGGCGGTGCTGAGTCAGAAAGTTGGGACTGAGATAAGGTGGGGTAGGGGAAATGAGGAAGCTGGAGAAATCTGCATTCATCCCTTGTGGTTGGAGGGTTCCTAGGCGGAAGATGAGGTGTTCTTCCTCCAGGCGTCATGTTGCCATGGCCTGGCGATGGAGGAGGCCAAGGACCTGCATGTCCTTGGTAGAGTGGGAGGGGGTGTTTAGTGTTCAGCCGTGGTGCTGGTGTCCCAATGGTGTTCTCTGAAACGTTCTGCAAGTAGACGGCCTATCTCCCCAATGTAGAGGAGGCCACATCAGGTGCAGCAGATGCAGTAAATGATATGTGTGGAGGTGCAGGTGAATTTGTGACTGATATGGAAGGATCCCTTTGGGGCCTTGGCGGGAAGTGAGGGGGGAAGTTTTGCATTTCTTGCGGTTGCAGGGGAAGGTGCTGGGAGTGGAGGTTGGGTTGGTGGGGGGTGTGGACCTGACGAGGGAGTTGCGGAGGGAGTGGTCTTTCTGGAACACTGGGAGGGGAGGGAAATATATCCTTGGTGGTGAGTTCTGTTTGGAGATGGCGGAAATGACAAAGGATGATACGATGTATCTGGAGGTTGATGGGTGGTAGGTAATGACCAGTGGGGTTCTGTCCTGGTGGCGATTGGAGGGGGGTTCAAGGGCGGAGGAGATGCGGTGGAGAGCATTGTCAACTACGTCTGAGGGGAAATTGCGGTCTTTGAAGGCAGAGGCCATCTGGGTTGTTTGGTATTGGAATTGGTCCTCCTGGGAGCAGATGCGACGATGGCGAAGGAATTGGGAATATGGGATGGCGTTTTTACAGGGGGCAGGGTGGGAGGAGGTGTAACCTAGGTAGCTGTGGGAGTCGGTCAATTTATAGTAAATGTCCATGTTGGGTCGGTCGCCCGAGATAGAAATAGAGGTGTCTAGGAAGGGGAGGGAGGAGTCTGAGACGGTCCAGGTAAATTTGAGGTCGGGGTGGAAGGTGTTAGTAAAGTGGATGAACTGTTCAACCTCCTCGTGGGAGCACGAGGTAGCGCTGATACAGTCATCGATGTAGCGGAGGAAAAGGTGGGGGGTGGTGCCAGTGTAGCTGCGGAAGATGGACTGTTCTACATATCCAGCATCTGCAGTCCTCACTTTCTCCTAATATATGTTAAGGACTTGGATGAGGAAAGTAACTGTACTTAAGCCAAGTTTGTGGATGACACAAACAAGGCATGTGGTAAGCATGACTGTGTCTACAGAGGGATGTAGACAGGTTATGCAAGTGGGCAAAATGTGGAATATTTTATGGGGATGTGGGGTTACACTTTTTGGGGGAAGAACAGAGGAGCTGAATGTTAATTAAATGGAGAAAGTGCAGGAGGTTACAGCAGAGAGATTTGTACTGAATCCTCATCTATAAATCACAAAAAGCTTGTAAACAAATTCAGATAATAGGAATTGGAATGTTAGACTTTATTTCAAAGGGCACGCAACTTAAAAATAGAGAGATCTTTCTAAAATTATACAAAGCATTAGTTCGACGACACCTCTAATACTGGTTTCAGAAAGATGGATTAACATTGAAATCAGTCCAGGGAAAGTTCACTAAGTTGATCCTCGGAGGGAAGGGATTTTATCATGAGATGTTGCTAAGTTTGGGCCTCATGGGAGTTTAGAAGAATAAGAGATGACCTTATTGAAATATTTAAGATGATGAGGAGACTTGATAGAGTGGATATGGAAAGGTTGGTTCCCCTTGCGGTACAGTCTCGGGCCTGAGTTTATAATCTCCATTGTTAGGGGTTGTACATATAAGGAGTTTCTTGTGACAAATAGTACTGTATTTGTGGAATTCATTTCCACAGAGGTTGGGCTTTTACACATATCCCAGGCTGAGAGAGACTTTTAATCAGAAAGGGAATCTGTTATGGGGAAAAGGCAGGCGAGTGGAGTTGTAGATTATCAATCAGCCGTGATCTCATTCAGTGGCAGGGCAGACGTGAATGGCTTCAACTTTGCTCCAACGTCCTATGTTCTTATGGTTGCGGATACTATCCTGAGGAACTCCTCGCGAGATGCCCTGGAACTAAGAAGATTACCCACCAACTACCATGGGCCATCTTCCTATGTAGGCATGATGTCAACAAATGACAAGTTCTCCCCAATTCCCATTGACTCCAGTTTTGTCATCAAATCATGGAGTCATACAGCATGGAAACAAACGTTTCAGTCCAACATGTCCATCCTGACCAAGTTTATCAAATTAAACTAGTCCCACTTGCCTGTATTTGGCCTATATCCCTCTAGCCCTTTCCTATTTAGGTACCTGTCTATTAAATATTCTAAGAGAAAGTGAGGATTGCAGATGCTGGAGAACAGAGCTGAAAATTTGTTGCTGGAAAAGCGCAGCAGGTCAGGCAGCATCCAAGGAGCAGAAGAATCGATGTTTCGGGCATGAGCCCTTCTTCAGGAATGAGGAAAGTGTGTCCAGCAGGCTAAGATAAAAGGTAGGGAGGAGGGAGTTGGGGGAGGGTTGTTGGAAATGCGATAGGTGGAAGGAGGTTAATGTGAGGGTGATAGGCTGTAGTGGGGGTGGGGGTGGAGAGGCCAGGAAGAAGATTGCAGGTTAGGCGGTGCCACGTGCTTGAGAATATAGGACTAGGCAGCTAGAACAGATAAATGCATGGCTGCAGAGTTGTGGCAGGAGGGAGGCTTTAGATTCCTGGATGAATGGGTTTGTTTCTGGGGAAAGTCTGACAGGTTGTACCTGAGGGGAGGGAATGGTATTGTAGCTAGTTTTAGGGAACAAAGCACGGCAAGCGGTATATGTTACATGTCAGAGAAAAATACATCTGTTCACTAATCTTCTTTAGGGAAGAAAATCTGCCATCCTCAACTGGTCTGGCCTACATGCGATTCTAGAACCACAGCAATACAACTGACACTCAACAGCTCCCTTCTCTGCTCCCCTCCACATTCCTGTTGAAGAGCTTATGCCTGAAACGTCAATTCTCCTGCTCCTCTGCTGCTGCCTGACCTGCTGTGCTTTTCCAGTTCCACACTTTCCAAATCTGCCCTCTGAAAGGCCAAGCAAGCCACTCACTTATCAATCCCTGCAAAGTCTCAAAGAAATGAAACCAGATGACCACCCACCGCCGAACTAGGACTAGAGAAAATAAGGGCAGAAAAGGCCCTGGTGACCCTGCAAGTCCTCCTTCCTAACAGCTGGGGGCTAGTAGTGGGAGAGCCGCCTCACAGCCTAGTCAAGCACCAGGCAGACATTGTCCAAAAAGTATGATTCCATGAGTATAACTATGTCTCAGTCATCACCATGTCTAAATATGTCCTGTCCCACTAGCAGGATAGACTCAGCAGAGGTGGTGACACAATGGTGTACAGTTGGGAGGGAGTTGCTCTAGGAGTCCTCAACATTGACTTGACCCCATGAAGTCTCATGGCTTCAGGTTAAACATAGGCAAGGAAGACCTCCTGCTGATTTCCACATACTATCCTCCCTCTGTGTTGAATAACACTTCGAGGAAGCACTGAGGTTTGCAAGGGACCAAAATATACTCTGGGTGGACGATTTCAATGTCCACCAAGGATGGCTTGGTAGCAGCACTACTAATCACGCTGGTCAGGTCCTAAAGGACATAACTGCTTGACTGGGTCTGTAGCAGGTGGTGAGGGAACCAAGAGGGAAAAACATACTTGATCTTACCCTGACCAATCTGCCAATTACAGATGATCATATCCATGATAGTATCGGTAAAAGTGACGACTGCCTAGTCCTTGTGGAGATGAAGTCCTGCCTTCACATTGTGAATAACCTCCATCGTGTTGTGTGGCACTGTCACTGTGCTAAATGGGACTGACTTCGAACAGATCTAGCAACTAGACTGGACATCCATGAGGCACTGTGGGCCATCAACAACAGCGGAATTATATTCCAGCACAATCTGCCACCTCGTGGCCTGGCATATCCCCCAATCAAACATTACTATCAGTCAGGGAATTAATCCTGGTTCAATGGAGAGTACAGGAGGGCATGTCAGGAGCAATGCCAGACACACCTAACAATGAGGTGTCAACCTGGTGAAGCTACGAAATAGGATTACTTATACATCAAACAGCAAGTGATAGACAGAGCTAAGCAATCTGACAACCAACATTCAGATCTGAGCTCTGCAGTCCTGCCACATCCAGTCATGAGTGGTGGTGGACAATTAAAGAACTCACTGGAGGAGGAGACTCCACAAATATCCCCATACTCATTGGTGGAGGAGCCCAACACATAAGCTTAGTCTTGCACTAAGCATTCATAGTAATCTTCAGCCAGAAGTGCTGAGTGGATGATCCATCCAGGCCTCCTCCACTGCTCCCCAGCATCACAGACACCAGTTTTCAGCCAACTTGATTCATTCCATGTGTTATCAAGAAAGAATTGGAAGCATTGGATACTCCAAAGGCTATGGAGCCTGATATTCTTACAATCGTTGGAAGAGGCAGGATGGTGCTGAGAAATGGTACCATGGTGAGGCAAGGGGCTAGAGGCTGGGTAATCGCTTTGTCCTGATGTTGGTCTCTGTGTCAGGGTGGATAAGTATTTAAGAGGGACAGTATTGTTAAACTTTTAACTTTATTTATTTATTTATTTTTCTACCTATTTTTGTGCTTTAAGATGTCGACAGCAAGTGGCAACATTATACACACTTTTTACAGTATTTGTAACAATTACACATGACAAGCACTAAATCAATAAGGCTTGTGCTCCAGAACGTGCCACTTCCCTGGCCAAGCTCTTCTATTATAGTCACAACACAGACATCTACCCGACAATGTGGAAAATTGTCTTCTATACAAAAAGCATGGGAAATCCAACCCAGTCAAATACTGCCTCATCAGTCTCTTCTCAATCATCAGTAAGTGATGGAACTTTAGTCAACAGTGCTATCAAGCCGAAAATGCTCAGCATTAACCTACCCAGTGATACCCAGTTTGGATTCCACCAGGGCTACTCAGCTCCTGACCTCATTAAAGCCTTGGTACAAACTTGGACAAAAGATCTTGAATTCTTGAGGTGAGTGACAGCCCTTGACATTAAGGCTGCATTCGACTGACTGGCAGCAAGGAGCCCTCACAAAACTGGAATCAACAGGAATTTAGGGGGAAAACTCTTTCGTAGTCATACCTGGCTCATTAGAAGCTGGCTGTGGTTGTTGGAGGTCAGTCATCTCAGCTCCAAGATATTGCTGCAAGAGTTCTTCAGGGTAGTGTCCTAGGCCTAACTATCTTCAGCTGCTTCGTTAATGACCTTCCCTCCATCATAAGGGTAGTAGTGGGGATGTTCAACATCATTCTCAACTCCTCAGATATTGAAGTAGTCCATGTTCAAATACAGCAAGATCTGGACAATATCCAGGCTTGGGCCCACAAGTGGCAAGTAACACTTGCATGACACAAATGCCAGGCAATGACCATCTCCAATGAGAGACAATCTAACCACTGCCCCTTGACATTCACTGGCTTTCCCACTATCAACATCCTTGGGGTGGCCATTGATTAGAAACTCACCTGGACTTGCCACATAAATACAGTAGCTATAAGGGCTGGTTAGGGGCTAGCAAATTCAGCAATGAGTAACTCACCTCCTGAGTCCCCAAAGCCTGTCCATCTACCAGACTCAAGTCAGAAGTGTGATGGAATACTCCTCATTTGCTTGGATGAGTAAAGCTCCAACGACACTGACACCATCCAGGACAATGCAGCCTACTTAATTGGCACCACACCCACAAATAACCACTCCATGTACTCCAAATAACCAGTGTCTCTGATTTGCAAGGTGCACTAAAGAAATCCACCAAAGATGCTTAGCACCTTCCAAACTCATGACCACTTCCATCTAGAAGGACAAGAGCAGCAAACACATGGGAATACACCTACACCACCTTCCCCTTCAAGCCACTCACCCACCTTGGAAATATATCATTGTTCTTTCACTGTCATTGGGTCACAATCCTGGAATTCCCTCCCTAAAGGCATTGTGATGCCACCTATAGCACTGAGACTGTAGCGATTCAAGAAGGCAGCTCACCACCATCACTTTCTCATGGGCAACTAGGGACAGCCGATCAATGCTGGCCAGTCAATGATACGCACGGACTACAAATGGATTTTTAAAAACTTGGGTGAAAGAGTTTCTATAACCCAACTTGGAATGTAACAACGGCACAAACACCACAATCTGCAATGAGCGCAAGTAACATGGACTGATAACAGCAAGGATACTAAAAGTTCTTCTCTGCCTCTCTCAATCTTAGAAATAAGTACAGTTGTAAAAAAACCACTTGGAGAAACCAGTGTTCACTGAGAGGTCAGGGTATCTGCCACTTTGGCACTCACGAGGAAACAGAACAGCTGCATAAAAGTGACTCGGGTATCATGCTCACAATGCAAGGACTGTCGAAAACCTGGAACTGGAACTGCCTTTACTTTTCTGGCTGAATGGAAACAATCCACAAGCCCACCCCCTCAAAACCTTTATTCTCCAGGTTTGTGTGTATGCATTTGATGTCACATTTTCTTATTTTTGTGTTTGAGAGGGAGTAAAACTCTATTCGTTTTCACTCAAGAAAATCTTGGAATTGCCTTTCCTTCATTTTTGATCTGGTTCACAAAGTTTAATTGAAGCATAATAGTAACGTGCTGAAAAAAGAAACAAAAAATATTTGTGGCGACTGACAGAGGGGGGTTAAAGAAAGGGCACATCACCCCTCTCCTGGTCATGACAAATGTACTTTGCTTTTCTTGTGTTCTTTTAGTTTTGACCACCCTGATACACAGGTCTTAGGTGTCATCATCAGTTATCTTGCATTTAGTTTTCCACTTTCTGGTATAAAACAGCTTGAAGTAGGTCTTGTATTTCTGTTGTTTGCTGAGAAACATTGTTGAGTTGCTCTATCAACTGCCTCTCACTGAACACTGCTGCAAAATGAGAATCTGAAAAAAAGACAATGTTCCAGTTACCAAAGGGTATTTCAAGGTAACATGTAGAGTTGATTGAGCAAACAATGTGATTTTACAGGGGTGACCAGTCAGAAAAAGCAATCCGCCGGGTGAGACAGAGGGGGAGTCATGTCTGCAAGGGAGCAGGCAGTTTACCAGGAGAGATGAGAATGGGCCGCTGGAAAGGGGAAGGGAGAGAAACAAGTGCCTACTTTGGAGGAAGGGTGGAAGAAGCCAGCAGCTGCAAAGGGGTCTGGATAACTGATTGCCTGAATAACTCTAAATTGAAATGGGATGAGAGTATACAGAACGACAGTCATCCAGACAGTCAGTCAGTCATCCAGACAGTCAGTCTGTATACTCTAATCCCATTTCAATTTTTCATCTAAATACTTATTAAATGCTGCAATGGATCCTGCCTCTATCACTGTTTAAGGCAGTGAGTTCCAGATACCCACCTCTCTCTGAATGATCTGATTTGAAAAATGAGAAGTCCTGAGGGAAATTAATTTGGTGGATGCTGAAAGGCTCTTTCCCTTGTGGAAGAGATTAGAACAAGGGGACACAATGTAATATTAAAGGTCTCTCCACTTTAGGAGAAATTTACTCAGAGTTCTGAGTGTGTGGAATTCTCTTTACCAAAAAGCAGCAGAGGCAGAATTGTTTAAAGCAAGGGCAAGAGAGGCAAAGGGTATTGGGGGAGTAAGCAGCAAAGTGGAACTGAGGTCACAATCACAATCTTATTATTAAATGGCATAGCAGGATCAAGGGTCAAAGGGCTTACAGCTACACCTCATTTCAATGTTCAGATGGGAGCAGATTACCTACACTCAGTCACATTTGAATGAATGAAAAATGATCATTCTTCAGCATAATGAATAAATAAACCAGGGAATTTGCAAATACTTTGGAAAACTGAAAAAAGTTCTCTCAGAAACGAGAAAAAAGATTCACTACAGAAATTAACTTGAAGGTATTTTTTGTTTACCTTTTCTGAGATTCCGTATAGTTAAAAGGCCCAGATGTTGAAATCTAATTTCCTGGTGTTTGAGAAAACGTAAGACGTAACCAACAATCTCCCTGATGTGTGGTCTCAACAACAGAGTAAACATTTCTGTAATGGAGACAATCACATTACTGCCTGACCTCTGTTCTATATGTAATTATTTGCCACTGAAGTGTTTTACATGCTTGCAAACATTAAATTATACGTATTATTTAGATTTTGTTCAGCTGAGAAAAATCCATTCAGTTATTAAAACTTCATTTCTGGATGAAAAGCTGTGAACGTTATAAACTTGTTGAAAGACACAAGTTTCTTTCCCCTTAAATGAATTGGTACGGAAATTTGGGTTACGTACACTTGGAATTGCAATTGTCAAGACCAGGGAAATACAAAGTTTTCAATTCCAAAGTTCTTTACTGATACACCATCTGAAAAAACCCTGACGTAATTATGTTTTGCTGCTTTCTAACCGCACATCAGGTATGGTCTGCTCAGAACAGTATACTTTTTGATTATGACTGCTTCAAACTTGTTCAGCATTCTACTTGCTGTACTGATTGGTTTCCATCATCATTGCAAAACATTACATAACTCTAACAAAACAACTCTACATAACAAAGAGAAAGAAGAATAATTACGGTTTCCTGCTTTGCAAAGGATTATTATTCTTTTTGGAAGAAAAAGTTATTTTCAGTCAAGTGTGTCATTCTGGCATTTGGATCACACAAGAGAATTTGGAGTCAAACCACGGCTCAGCTTGCATGTGTACTCGATCTCAAAACCTTGCTCAGAAAATGATTAAGTAATGTGCCCGTTTCTCTAATGAAATAGTATTATGTTATTAGCTTGATACCTAAAGGACATACCCAATTACATTTTCTTCTCAAAACAAATATATGTCTTCTACAAAAAAAAACTTTCATAAAAAGTGAGAAGGTGAGTTCATACATAAATTTAGCAAAGTATAAGTCTTTATTTCACATTTTACCATCTTGTCCAAGTTGGCTGATTATGTAAGCAGCCTGGAAGGAAAGGTCGATATTTCCAGACTGACTTGAGAGCATCAACAGGTGAGCTGCTATATTTGCATCTGATTCTTGTATTACGTGTGTTCTTATTATTTCTAGAAAAAAATAGAAATTTATTTAATAAGGTCAGTAACTAAGTTCAATACTTTGTAACATCCACAATCAGACCTTAAAGAGTAGAATTTGGATCTATATGGACTTCAGTAAGGCATTCGACAAAGTTCCCCATGGGAGACTGGTTAGCAAGGTTAGATCTCACTGAATACAGGGAGAACTAGCCATTTAGATACAGAACTGGCTCAGAAGACGGTGGTGGTGGAGGGTTGTTTTACAGACTGGAGGCCTGTGACCAGTGGAATGCCACAAGGATTGGTGCTGGGTCCTCTACTTTTTGTCATTTACATAAATGATTTGGATGCGAGCATAAGAGGTATAGTTAGTAAGTTTGCAGATGACACCAAAATTGGAGGGGTAGTGGACAGCGAAGAAGGTTACCTCAGATTACAACAGGATCTTGATCAGATGGACCAATGGGCTAAGAAGTGGCAGATAGAGTTTAATTCAGATAAATGTGAGGTGCTGCATTTTGGGAAAGCAAATCTTAGCAGGACTTATACACTTAATGGTAAGGTCTTAGGGAGTGTTGCTGAACAAAGAGACTTGGAGTGCAGGTTCATAGCTCCTTGAAAGTGGAGTTGCAAGTAGAGAGAATAGTGAAGAAGGCGTTTGGAATGCTTTCGTTTATCAGTCAAAGTATTGAGTACAAGAGTTGGGAGGCCATGTTGCTGCTGTACAGGACATTGGTTAGACCACTGTTGGAATATTTCTTGCAATTCTGGTCTCGTTCCTATCGGAAAGATGTTGTGATACTTGAAAGGGTTCAGACGGGATTTACAAGGATGTTGCCAGGGTTGGAGGAGGCCGTTTTCCCTGGAACGTCAGAGGCTGAGGGTTGACCTTATAGAGGTTTATAAAATTATGAGGGATATGGATAGGATAAGTGGACAAAGTCTTTTCCCTGGGGTGGGGGAGTCCAGAACTAGAGGGCATAGGTTTCGGGTGAGAGGGGAAAGATATAAAAGAGACCTAAGGGGCAATGTTTTCACAGAGGGTGGTACGTGTATGGAATGAGCTAGTACAATTGTGACATTTAAAAGGCATCTGGATGGGTATATGAATAGGAAGGGTTTGGAGGGACAGGGGCCAGGTGCTGGCAGGTGGGACTAGATTGGGTTGGGACATCTGGTTAGCATGGACGGGTTGGACCGAAGAGTCTGTTTCCGTGCTGTACATCAATATGACTCTATAACTATAACTCTACCTTGAAAGGGCAGCTCCTAATTTTAAAGCAGTGCCTGCTAGTTCTGGACTCAGCCACAACAGGAAGCAGCTTTTTCATGTTCACCTTGTAAGGACCATTCAGGATCTTATACATTCAATTAAGGCACTCCCTCTCTTATAAACTTCAGTGAAACAAATCTAGCTAATCCAAACTATCTTCCTAAGACAAGCCATTCATTCAAGATGTTAAATCTAATCAATCTCCCCTAAACTGCCTCCAATGCATTTACTTCCCTTCTTGAGAAGAAAACTATACACAGTAATCAGGTTGTGGTCTCACCAATGCACTGTATAACTGAAGTGTAACAACTTTACTGTTACGTTTAATACCACTCATTGTAAAGGACGGCACTCATAGAAAAGGGTAGCCTTCTTGACTACATGCTGCACCTGCATATTAACCTCTGCATCATCCATCCACCAGAACCACTAAACACCACTGCATCTCAATCCTGCAACCATTTAAGTCATACTCTGCTTTTCTATTTTTCTTGTTAAGTTAACAATTTCATATTTTCCCACATTATACTCCAGCTGCTAGATTTTTGCTAACTCACTCAACCTCTCTATATCCATCTGTAACTTTGTCTTCTCCACAGCATAATTTCCTACCGGTTTTGGTGTCAGCTATGAATTTAGCTAACATGCTTCACTCCCCTCATCGAAGTATCAATGTAAAATGTGAAAGGTCGAGGTTCCAGCACAGACCCCTGCAGGATTGCACCTCCACATCCTGCCAGCCAGCCAATCTTCTATCTGTGCTAATATTCTACTCCCTACACCATGTGCTTTATAGTCTGCAATAACTTTGATGTGGCACCGTATAAAATGACTTCTTCAAATAAAAGTCTTGTGTATCTATAGACTTCTTCATGTCCAAGAGCATGTTACTTCTTCAAATAACTGCAATCAATTGGTTAAATGTGATATCCCTTTGATGAAACCATGCTGACTCTTCTCCATTAGCTTGAGTTTTTCCAAATTCACAGCTATAATCCTGTTCATGATTGGGAACGTGTTAGAATCAATGAAAGATGGCAAGCTAACTGACCTATAGTCTCCTGTTTCCTGCCTCCTTCCTTGAATAAAGGAATTATATTTGCTACTTTCCAACCCGATCTTTGCTGAATCTAGAGAACCTGAAAAAATTAACACCAAAGCAATAACTACCTCATGAGCAACCTCTTTTAAAACCATACAGTGAAGTCCATCAGAACCTAGAGACTTATCTGTCAGTTTGCTTAGTACTACTTTTTACATAAGTGTAACTTTTCTAAGTTTTTCTCTCCACTCCTGCTTTTACAGCTATTACATTTTTTATGCCCTCTATAGCGAATATAGAAGCAAAGTACTTGTTCTTTTTATCCACTATGTCCTTATTATCTACTATTAATTCCCCATTATCATCTTCTACAGGATCAACTTTCAATACTTATTCTGTTCCTTTTTAGGTACCGAGAAAATCATATACAGTCATTTCATTATGGAGTTATACTGTATGGAAACAGTCCCTTCAGTCCAACTCATCCATGTCAACCAGGTTTACCAAACTAAACCATTTGCCTGTGTTTGGCCCACATCTCTAAATCTTTTCTATTCATGTAGCTGTCCAAAGGTCTTGTAAATGTTGCAACTAAACCTGCATCTCCCACTTTCTCTAGCAGTTCATTCCATATGCACACCACCTTGTGAAAAAGTTGCCCCTCAGGTCCCTTTTAAATCTTTCCCCCCTCCCCTCAAACCTACATCCTCTAGTTTTGAACTCCCCTACCCCAGTGAAAAGACCTTTGCAATTCAACCTTTACATTCCTATCTGTCTTTCTCTTACACTTCCATTTTTTATTTCCTGATTAACCTTTTAATTATTTTTTTACTATTTCTTGTGTTCTGTCCAACCATCTGACATGTCACTTACTTTTACATAGTTCCATGTTTTTCTCCTTAAGTTTATTGCACAGATGGTGCGTCCTCCCTTTCGACTATTTCTTTATAGTAGGAATGTATTTGTTTTGGGTTTGCTGAAATATATGCTTAAAATATTTGCCGCTCTGTATCTCTGTTGATTTATCTCCTAGCCTAGTACTTCGCTGCACCATCTCCAGTTTCTGAATGCCCTTCTAAATGTAGTAACCACAATAGTACATAATACTTTTGTACAAACTCAGAATCATTTGTTGTTTTGTTCAGTTTCTTGTTTCTACAACAGAAACCACCTCTCCTATATTGAATTGTACAATACAAATACTGTTTAAAATTCTTCCCCAATTCATTATAAAAGATTATAAAATTATAAAACCTTAAATATGTAGTGTTTTTTGTGGACATTGGCTACACACTAAGACACAGCTTCCCAACTATGGGTCATAACCTCTCATGGGTTATCTGATGAAATACTGGAGTTGCAACTCCTATCCTGGTAATGGCAGGGCCAGAATGGGACAGGACCCAAGACACCAGAAGTAGAGATGCTCAACATCGTACTGCGTACTCTCTCAATAGAGATCCTGCCTCCATTTTGGCAATTCCCAATTTTACCAACAGAACATTAGTTATAAATGAAGTGCAGAGACGATGGGCTGAATAGCCTCTTTCTGTGCTGCAACGTTTCTATTAGAAGGAGCAGAGTGTGAAACACAAACAGGAAACTTGAACTTAGCAGGTCCATTTGAAATTAGTGCTTAGTTTAAATCAAAGCCATTTTCACTGATCCAACGACCTTAACCTGCAGTGTGGAGAACCACAATTTATTGGATTAGACATAAATGGTCTTGAAGTAACCTGTTTAAGTGTCAAGATCTGAAGTGATTTAACTCCCTAGTCCCTTAAAAATAGAAACAAAGACAATTGCAGCTTGACGTTACAGTAGAAGACATAGTTGCTCGGGTGCAGTGATTGATAGGTCATTGCTGATCATTTCCACAAGTCTTGTAATGAATCCTTGGCTGAGCTCTAAAAGTACCCAAAACCACATCAATGGGTTACTTCATGTTGATAGGTTTAGGAGGCTAGTACATAACTAATGGTTTTTGATGTGGTTACTGATTCGAATTATTTTTAAAGACAGAATAATTGCTTAGAAGAATTTAAAGTTTTTGAAAATTCTTCATGAATGAAAGTCTATTTTACAATCAAGTATATATAGATGAGAACTTTCTTAGGGTATTAGAGTTTTTACATCTCCATGTGAATTCTGTGAGTGGTTATGGAAGTGACAGTGAGAGAAGCAAGGTGAATACTTGAGGAATCACAGAATCCCTACAATGCGGAAAGAAGTCATTTGGTCCATTGGGTCTGCACCAACCCTCCAAAGTACCCCCTACCTTTGTGTTGACCATGGCTAATCCAACTAGCCTGCAAATCCCTGGACACTAAGCTACCTAACCCGTACATCTTTGGACTGTGGGAGGAAACCAGAGAACCTAGAGGAAACCCACGCAATCACATGGAGAACATGCAAGCTCCACACAGACACCCCCAAGGGTGGAATCAAATCTGGGTCCCTGAGACAGCAGTGCTAACCACTGAGCCACCATGCCGACCTGACGTTTACAAAGAAAAACAAAAAGAACTGCGGATGCTGTAAATCAGAAACAAAAACAAGTTGCTGGAAAAGCTCAGCAGGTCTGGCAACACCTGTGAACAGAAATCAAAGTGAACATTTTGGATCTGGTGATCCTTCCTCAGAAACCAGACCTGCAACGTTAACTCTGATTTCTCTTCACAGATGTTGCCAGACGTGCTGAGCTTTTCCAGCAACTTCTATTTTTGTTTCTATCTTTTATAAACCTTGGTTGAATTCCTAAAGAACTGAAATTGGGCCTGATAAACAGCCCATCTCTGTACCATTCCACCTCCTTGGTTGTCTTAGGAAGGTGTGACCCAATTTCATCTCTCTGCCACCTCCCTGAAATGCTGAGTGAGGGCCTTTTGAAAGCTGGCATACGTTTCCTGCCTCAGATCCCCAGAATCAGAAAGAAAATGAAAGTATTGTTGACTATCACCTACTCGTTACATCATTGTAGAATAGTAATGAATGTATATCGTTACCATTATTTGTGAGCTGAGCAATGCAAGCCGTGACGTACAGCAAAGATTCATCATGAATTGTGAGGAGCCCAAAGACCTGAAGCAGGACCACAACACATCGACTGTCAATAATATCCTGAAATGCAAATCAAAATGAGTTTCTAATGAAGCAAAATCCAAAACTACAATGAAAGCTTGTTTTGACCTTTTAAATTAAGCTGTTTATGAGCATTTCACAGGTTTTTCTTGAAATAAAGTTAAAAGACAGCCGTTCACAGAGAAAAGGAGTCAGAGGATACCTTTGCACTCCTCAGTAATCCTGGTATCAGAAGAAAAGGGTTCCACACCCAAGTGCAAAGAGGGTGGTTTATGATCTGCTGTGTAATTGTGACAAAGCACATTCAGATTTGTGCTCCTCTGACAGTGGAACAACATTGGACAATCAATAGAAAAATAGTGATGGAGAACAATGATTTATTTCTAAGGATAAGGATGTTATAAGGAAAAGTGTGGCAACAGCAGAAGTGCCATGACTTGTGAAGGGATTTGTGAATATGGTTTTGAGGGAGTGAAGGAAGAGCTTCTACCCCCATCCGTCCTAGTAAATGGTAGGATTGAGGGAGCATAGGGAGATATGGCTAGTTGAATGAAACAAGGTCAAGGGAAGTAAGAAGAATAGAATATTAGAATACAGAATGGTTAAAGCACAAAAGGTAGGATATTGTGTTCATTCTGTACGCCTACAAGAGCAACTCAGCCAGTTCCACATTATCTTCTGCATTTTTTTTGTTCAGGTGCTTATTCAATTCCCTTTTGAAAACTCCAGTTGAGTTTGCATCAACCAAGCTTGGGTAATGACTTTATGTCTTAACTAATCCCTGGCATTAAAAAAAATCCTCAAATCATCATTGGCAACTTTGCCCATTATATTAAATGTGTGCCATTTGATACTCCTCCCCTCTGTCAAAGGGAACAGTCTCTCTCAACCAACTCTCCCTACCTCTCATGATTTTGAACAATCTCTCAAATCTAGTTTCTTCATCAGGTTTCAGCAACTAATTTATGCAAGTTCAGACCCTGAATTCTGGAATCATTCATGTACATCATTTCTGTACCCTCTCTAAAAACTTCACATCTTCTTAAACTATGGTTCCTAGAATTGGAGACAATACTCCAGTTGAAGCAGAAACAAAATGTATAAAAGGTCATTCTAACTTGTTTGCTTTTGTATTCTATGCCCCTATTTATGTGGTCACAGTCTTATTTGCTTACTCTTTGGAGGGTCGGTGTGGACTCATTGGGCCAAGTGGCCTGTTTCCACACTGTAGGGATTCTATGATTCTCAAACTGCTATGTGACTTTCAACTTTATGTCGATATACACTTCCAGGTCCCTCTGTTTCTCACAAACTCATAGACATTTACAGTACAAAAGAAAGGCATTCAGCCCAATTTCCCCTCCTGCTGACAAACTGCACTAATCTCATTTTCCTTGAATTGTTTTCCCAGCTGCGTGAAAGTTGGTGCAGCAATCAGTGTGCGCGGAAACTTGGAACAGCCGCCAGGGGTGGGGGCTATGCTAACACAAATGAAGTAATACAAATTAAATGCCACAAGATTTTCTCACTGAACTACCCTGTCAGGCATGAATTCCAGGCTTCCATCACCCTCTGAATTCTTTCCGCTTCTTGTTTAGAATTGTATCCTTTATTACTTTGCCGTGTTCTCTCTGCCATGATGTATCAATTCACGTTTCTCGGAGTTAAATTTCATCCACCATGAATCCACACATTCCACTAGCTGGGCTTTGTTCATGAGTGAATGAACATTCTGCAGTGACAGAGAGAGAGAAACCTGCACAATTAAAACTGATTGTATGTGGCAAAGTACATAAATAGATAAGTTTATGAGGAGGGTTAAAAGGGAGAAGACAGAAGAACAGCATGGTCACAAATGGATGTTGAGGCATACTGCATCATCACTGACACTGAAGTTCACTCACTGCGAAAGCTGTAAGACAGGTCTTTTCAGTACAGAAATCCCATTTGACAAATATGGTAACTAAAGTTTTTTAGAAGAGAAATGAGAGATAGAGGAGAAATGAGAGGTAGAAGAGGGTGAGATGAACAAGAAGACGTCAGAAAAGTAGGAGAAATGGTCAAAGTGCAGCTGAGTGATGAAAACAATGTACTTATGATGGCTTTGATGAAACAAGTGGTGAAATTTTTAGAAACACTTATGTAAAGGGCTTTGAAAGAGCTATATTTCTATAAGTTCCAGGCTGCTAATACAATAATCCATAAAGAAGTTATAAATAGCAGGGGTGTTATTCACGACTGAGCAAATATTCTGCAAAGTAAATAAAACTGAAAATCAATGGTTCATATCTGTTACGTTCAGCACTTGTTTCATCAAAGCCATCACAAGTATGCTTATCACTAAACTGCATCTTGACCATTTCTCTTACTTTTCTGATGCCTTCTTGTTCATATCTGCTATGTTCAGTAATTCCATCCCTGATTTTCACTTTATCAATATTCTGCAAGTTTTTTTTACATTAATTCACTGTTATATTAATGCAGGTTGGGCTGATATTTACTGCCCATTTCTAATGGGCACCAATGCCACGTGCTAGCCAGGGTAGAAATTAAAGAATAGGCAGGATGAACACGTGGCTTGAGGGATGGTGTAGGAGGGAGGAGTTCAGATCTGTGGGATATTGGGACCGGTTCTGGGGAAGGTGAGACTATTACAAATTGGACGGTCTACACCTGAACCAGACTGGAACTAATGTCCTTGGTGGACTTTTTGCTACTGTTGTTGGGAGGTTTTAAACTAATATGGCAGGGGGTTGGGAACCAGAAGAGAAGACTACTAGACAGTGAGGTGGAACTGGAGACTGTAAGGATCACAAAGTTAACATTACCAAGGGGAAGAGTAGGCAGAGAGTAGATGAACACAAAAGAACTGGCAGCCTGAAGTGCATATAATTTAATGCAAGGAGTATAGTGGGTAAGGCAGATGAACTTAGGGCCTGGATTGGTGCCTGGGAGTATGACGTTATTGCGATCACAGAGACTTGATTGAAGGAAGAGCATGATTGGCAACTAGATGTTCCAGGATATAGATGCTTCAGACAGGACAGGGAGGGAAGTAAAAGGAGGGGAGGACTTGCATTACTGGTCAGGGATGATATCACAGCTGTGCTAAAGGAGGACACTATGGAAGGCTTGAGCAGTCAGGCATTATGGGTGGGACAGGGAGGGAAGTAAAAGGAGGGGAGACTTGCATTACTGGTCAGGGATGATATCACAGCTGTGCTAAAGGAGGACACTATGGAAGGCTTGAGCAGTCAGGCATTATGGGTGAAGCTGAGAAATAAGAAGGGTGCAGTTACATGGCTGGGGCTATATTACAAGCCTCCCAACAGTGAGCGTGAGGTAGAAGAACCAATAGGTGAACAGATTATGGAAAGATGTAGAGGCAACAGGGTGGTAGCGATGGGAGATTTTAATTTTCCCAACATTGACTGGGATACACTTAGTGTCAGAAGTCTGGATGGGACAGAATTTGTAAGGAGCATCCAGGAAAGTTTTCTACAGCAGTATGTCAATGGTCCAACTAGGGAAGGGGCCATATTGGATCTGGTATTGGGGAATGAGCCAGAACAGGTGATAGAAGCTGCAGTGGGGGATTTCTTTGAGAATAGTGACCACAATTCTGTAAGTTTTAGAATACTCATAGACAAAGATGCGAGTGGTCCTCAGGGATGATTATTAAACTGGGCCAAGGCTAATTATATCAAAATTAGGCAGGAGCTGGGAAATGTGGATTGGACACAGCTATTTGAAGGAAAGTTCACATTTGATATGTGGGAAGCTTTCAAAGATAGGTTGAAAGTAGTGCAGGATAGGCAGGTCCCTTTGAAAACAAGTGATAGGAAAGGCAAGATTCGTGAACCATGGATGACAGGAGAAATCGTGCGACTAGCCAAGATGAAAAGTGAAGCATACATAAAGATCCAGCAACTAAGAACACAGCGGGCCTTGGATGAATATCGGGAGAGTGGGACCAATCTTAAATGAGAATTCAAGCGGGCTAAAAGGGGTCATGAAGTGGGTTGGGGGAGCAGAATTAGGGAGAATCACAGACCTTTTATTCTTATATAAGAAGCCAGCGGGTAACCAGAGAAAGGGTTTGTCCACTAAAGGATAAGGAAGGAAGGTTGTGTGTCAAACCTGAGAAAATAGGTGAGATTCTCAATTTCTTTGCATCAGTGTTCACTGAGGAGAGGGACATGATGAATGCTGAGATTACAGATAGAAGTTGGTTTACTCTGGATCATGTTGACATAAGGAGGGAAGATGTATTGGGTAGGCTAAAGGATATTAAGGTGGACAAATCCCTAGGACCGGATGCGGTCTATTCCAGGTTGCTGAGGGAGGTGAGAGAGGAAGTAACTGGGGCCCTGACAGATATCTTCGCAGCATCCTTAAACACTGGTGAGGTGCCAGAGAACTGGAGGGTTGCTCATGTTGTCCCCCTGTACAAGAAGGGTAGTAGGGATATTCCAGGTAACTACAGACCAGTGAGCCTGACGTCAGTGGTGGGAAAGTTGCTGGAGAAGGAACTGAGGGATAGAACCTACTTATATTTGGAAGAGAATAGGCTTATCAGTAATAGGCAACATGGTTTTGTGGGCAAAATCGTGCCAACTCATAAGGGTTCTTTGTGGAACTGACCAAGTTGATAGATGAAGGAAGGGCTGTAGATGTCATACACATGGACTTTAAGTAAGGCGTTTGAAAAAGTTCCCCATGGTAAACTAATGGAGAAAGTGAAGTCACATGGTGTGCAGGGTGTTCTAGCTAAGTGGATAAAGAACTGGTAGAGTAACAGGAGACAGAGTAATAGTTGAAGGGAGTTTCTTGAAATGGAGAAAGGTGACCAGGTGTTCCACAGGGATCAGTGTTGGGGCCACTGTTGTTTGTGATATACATAAATGATCTGGAAGAGGGCACTGTTGGTCTGATCAGTAAGTGTGCAGATGACATGAAGACTGGTGGAGTAGCAGAAAGCACAGGGGACTGTCAAAGAATACAGGAGAATATAGATAGACTGGAGAGTTGGGCGGAAAAGTGGCAGATGGAGTTCAATCCAGGCAAACGTGAGGTGATGCTTTTGGAAGGTCTAATTCTAGAGCGAACTATACTGTAAATGAAAGAGCCTTGGGAAAAGTTGATGAGCAGAGAGGTCTGGGAGTTCAGGTCCATTGTACCCTGAAGATGGCTGCACAAGTGGATAGAGTGGTCAAGAAGGCATATGGTCTGCTTGCCTTCATCAGACGGGGTATTGAGTATAAGAGCTGGCAGGTCATGTTAAAATTGTACAAGACATTGGTTCAGCCGCACTTAGAATACTGTGTACAGTTCTGGTCAGCACATTACCAAAAGGATGTGGACGCTTTGAGAGGGTGCAGAGAAGGTTTACGATGATGTTGCCTGGCATTGAAGGTGCTAGCTATGAAGAGAGATTGAGTAGGTTAGGATTGTTCTCATTAGATAAAAAAAGGAGATTGAGGCAGGACCTGATTGAGGTCTACAAAATCATGAAGGGTAAAAACAGGGTAGATACAGATAAGCTTTTTTCCCCAGGATGAGGGATTCAATAACGAGAGGTCAAGCGTTCAAGGTGAGAGGTGAAAAGTTTAAGGAGGATATATGCGGCAAGTATTTTACACAGAGGGTGGTAGGTGCCTGGAACACGTTGCCAGCAGAGGGAGTAGAGGCAGCATGGAAGATTCACTTAATGTGCGTCTGGACAGATGCATGAGTAGGTGGGGAGCAGAGGGATACAGATCCTTAAGAATTGGACAACAGGTTTAGACAATAGATTTGGATCGGCTCAGGCTTGGAGGGCTAAAAGGCCTGTTCCTGGGCTGTAAATTTTCTTCGTTCTTTGTTCAAGTTGCCGAGAGGGCAGTTAGAAGTCAACCACATTGCTCTGGGTGTGGAGTTACAGGTAAACCACCAGTTACTTTCCCTAAAAGATATTAGTGAACCAATTCCACCTTCAGCCATGGCAGGATCTGAACCCAGGTCCCAGAACCATACCTGGGTGTCTGGATTAATAGTCTAGCAACAAAACCACTTGGCCAAGCCCTCCCTTAGACATGATGAGCAATAACGTTTTTTCAAATTGAAGTGAATGAAGCATTTCAGTGTTACAATATACTTTACATTTGATGTATCTTACTGCCACATAGGCAAATTGACTTTTTACTATATTGTACTCACTTTTTACAGTCCTCTATTGTCAGTACATTAATAAACAAAATCAGAAATTGCTAGAGGTCTGGCAGCATCGGTAGAAAACAAGCAGAGTTCACGTTTTGGGACCGTTGACCCTTCTTCAGATTTAACTCTGCTTTCTCTCCACAGATGCTGCCAGACCTGAGTTTTTCCAGCAATTTCTGTTTTTGCTTTAGCGTCTGCAGTTCTTTGGGGTTTTTTTGATCTGCATGGCTTTTGTCACTTTGGTTTTTAAAAAACATTTTCAGAAAAGTGCTGGTTTAATCAAAATAATGAATAAAATCTGCCAGATTTTGGGGTCAGTAGCGGACTTCGAAGAAAGTTATCTATTAATTCTAACAATCACTATGACAGTGGCTCCTGTTTTCCTGATGATTATTTAAATATGGCACCAAGTCATGGGGGATTTCCAGCAGCAATGCAGGATGAGCAACCAATCACATTAAAGTATTAAACAAACCAGAAAATTTACACCAGTCATTTTACTTTTAAGCTAAAACTTCAGAAAACTATATAACTGATTTGTACTTAGATCAGTTTAGATCCTAAGATAAACTTTCGGAAGAAATGTGTGACATGTTTTTATTATAATGGATAAATGTGACATGCTACAATTTTAAAATTAGTGTTTCAAGGCTAATGAGAATGTTTATCAATAATCGTTCAGTTAATATGCATTGAAAACACGGGTATGCCTCATTCAACAAGGTGTAACATTTTCAGGATTCTTATAGACTGTGGTGCACCAACAGAGCACTCTCTGCAGAAAAGTACAATCAGTGGCAGCAACCTCCATGTTATTCTATGTATGTGTAGACTCCTAAAATTCATGCCAGTTTCAATGAATTAATGAAGACAAACCATTGGCAGCTTCCTTATCAATACCACTGCCAACTCTGGGTGATCATTTTCCATTCCTTTTCTAAGCTCATTGCCTCCTTCCCAAAATCTGGAGCACTGTAAATTCATGATGTACAATGAAAATAATGAATTTGCATAATTTGGTCTAAATGGCTCACTTTGTATTTTTCCAAAACCTAAAAACAATTAAGTGTTCGACATGCCATATATGCTCTATGTTACATTCCTCCTATACCATATGGCTGTACAAAGTATATTTGAAAAGTAGACTTCTTGAATATCGGACAATGCTATTCCTGGAAGGTAAGATGGCCATAGTCTGCACTTTACTTCTCACACACACCAGGTCTCCTTTAAAACCCTGTGACTTCACTTGGCACTTTTTTTTGACAACAGGACAGATAATCCTACTGTGACACCATTTGCTGATGCTCAAATATCGTTTGTAACTGATCTTCAATTTGTTAAAATGGACATTTCAGAGAAAATAAAATTAAACTAATCAATCCTGGACCTCCAGTTGTTTACAATACATAGGGATCAGAATTGGAGATACAGGTTGTTTTGCTATAACATATGTTTCGATAACGCAAGTTCATTGCAACGCAAGTGATTAATTGGGGATGCTGTTTCTAAAGCACAAACTTTTAAAATGTGTGTTGGCTGTAATGTGATTACATCACCAACACTTTAAATGCTGTTTCTAAAGCGCAATTTTTCTATAATGCGGAGTTGCACAAGAACACAACCATTGCGTTATACAAGGACTATCTGGATGTCATATTGCCCTGTAATAGCAATTCTCCAAGCTGTGCACTATTGGAGTGTGGCACCCTGATGGTATCACAGTGACTTCTGAATTTAACCTCAAATGGGAACTTAAATGTACAGTCTATTACTTAACATCAAAGAATCGTCACTGAAACTGTACATGTTGTGAACAGAAGCTTTCAAATTGTCATGACATTGAAATGTTAAGGGTATTCTTGAGTAAGTGTGTTTTCCACTTTAAATGCAATAACATACCTGTTGAGTCTTACTTGTTGCTAGTTTTTGGATTATGTTTCCAACATAATTACTGACTCTTGGATTGGTTCTGTAAATTAAGAGTAACTTCCCCAAAATTTTCAAGATATTCTCAGACACAATAGCAGCCTGTAAAGAAAATAAAATCTTAACCAAATAAACCCCGATGATAACATGATAAAAATACAGATTATCTTAAGGTTTACAGTAAGAAACACAAATAGAATTGTGAAATATCTTCAAAAATTATTTAAATAATAATTCAAAATCCTAAAAGAAATATTGCCGTTACAATGTGGCATTTCCCAAACACTTCTCAAAACACTCCCATCCAAGAAACTCAGCTGCTGATCAGATGTTAGATCAGATGTTCTATTAGCGATTTTTGAGAAGATTTGTAGCTCAGGTTGATAAGTAAGTTAGCTCGCTGAGCTGGAAGATTTGTTTTCAGATGTTTTGGCACTGTACTGGGTGATATTATCAGTGAGAGTCTCAGGAGACTCTCACTGATGATGTTACCTAGTATGATGACGAAATGTCCAAAAACAAATCTTCCAGCACAGTGAGCAAACTTACATATTTATGATGTTCTGTAGCCAGGACAAGGATTTGGCCCCAGCTTTGCTTCTTTCGGTGTGCAAAATGTACTTGGATTGTGCACAACACCTTGGGATTAATTGTCCTTTACTTTTACATCTCTGCTACTACTAGTGCCTGAACTTGGTCTTTCTAGCTCAATGCTTTTACACCACTATTCATAAGCTCACAAAGCAATCAAAGGTCATCTATTTTATTCATATCCGATAAGGTATATTGATCTCTCCTACGTGCAAGTTTACAGAAAATGGCAAGATATGGAAATGTAAACATGAATCTGGCTTTGCCTACACAGATTTAATTTCAAGACTCTTTACTAGTATTAAACCAAAGTTCCAGTTTATATCTTTAAAAAAAGCTTTTCTGTCTTTTATGGAACTAACATGATTACATATTATCAAATTAAAGCTGGTGAGGTAAAAGACACATGTGATGTAGAGAAGTTGTGGTTGTTCTCACAGCAGAGAAGATTGAAGGGAGATTTAATAGAAGGGTTCTATTAATAGAAGGGATAGAGTAAATAAGAAAAGTTTATTTTGAGTAGGAGAGGAGGCAGTCATGCAGATTCAAGGTGTTGTGAATATCTAGTTTATAACTCAGAAGGTTTAGAACATAATTTCTGGATTTAGCAACAAACATTTTAACTGTAGAAAACAGGAGCACAAGATTGAGAAATTGATAAGTAACCATTTAAGTAAATGTGAATGAAACTAGCTTGGAGTTAATTAAAGATAATTGCTAACCTATAACTACCTTGCAAGGTTAAAGTTGAATTACAGGACAATAGATGGCCTATTTCTGGATGTCAGGATAGAACCAGAAAATCTATTGTTACTTCCAAAAAAAGCTAAAAGCCAGCAATCCAAGCTAATAGAGAGAGAGAGAAAAATTATTCATTTATGTCATAGATTCAGAGAGTTACATTGAAATTAAAATAATTCATTTGTATTAAAAACAGAAAATAGTGCAGAAACTCAGCAAATCTGGCAGCAACTGTGGAGACAGAAACAAAACTGAAAAACAATCATATAGGACTCAAAATGTTAATGTTGTTTCTCTATTTCTGCACAGTTTCAGCAGGTCATTATCAGTGCTCTGTTAAACCAAAAGGAGATAATATAAACTAAACATGTAGTCACTAAAATGCATTAGGTTATATTGAAGTTTTTAAAATTTGTAAAGAAATTGATAGGATATAAGTGTTTTCTGCTATGGAGGAGTCAATCTGTCATAACTTTATGCATATTTTCAAACTATCACGGTCTCTTTGGGCAGAATCTTATCAGGCCCTGAGCAAAATGGGCTATGGTGAGAGGTGTGATAGAATCAGTAGAAATGTTTATTGAGTACTATTGTGATGTCAAAATCATCTTGTTACAGCTTGTACACCTTTCTCAAGTGACATGGTGAGATTCTTGCTAGGCAGCAGCAAGTTCCTTATTAATGTTCATTGCTGCTTGTTAAATTCTTTGTTAACAGCCCAAATTGCCACATATTGTGATCTTTCTAAACTAGCCATTGGTTAAACCAGAGTGAGTTCTTAGCAGGGTCAACTTACCGGATGCTAGGATATCAACATTTCAGGCACGCTGTATGAGTACTGGCCATACACAACCCACATCCACAGACATTGACATCCAACATGTCAGTTTCTATGAATCCTTGTGATACCTCTCCAATCCACTTCCAGGACATTTCTACACTTCAATTCCATGCCTCAGGTTGCACCAGCATTTATCATTGTAATACTGCAGCAAGGACACTTTGCACTCAAGGACATACACCCAGCTTGTGGACTGGACCAGGCTGCACCTCTGGGCTGTTCATTTGCTCTCTTGGCTCCCACTCACTCTGAGCCTACTTGGATACTCGCAGCATCGTTGCCTTGTGGGGCCATTTTATGCTTTGTCCCCTCAAGCACAGAAACCTGGCTCATACTACAACTGCCTTTTCGAGGCAGTTAGCACAGGCCCAAAACCAGGACGTTTGCCCTGGCTGTCAACAGGTCACCATCAAGCTCTGGTTAGGCCTCATTTAGAATACTGTGTCTAGTTTTGGGCCCCACACCTCAGGAAGGACATACTGACACTGGAGTGTGTCCAGCGGAGATTCACACGGATGATCCCTGAAATGGTAGGCTTACCATACGATGAACGGCTGAGGTTCCTGGGATTGTATTCATTAGAGTTTAGAAGGTTGAGGGGAGATCTAATAGAAACTTACAAGATAATGCATGACTTAGAAAGGGTGGATGCTAGGAATTTGTTTCTGTCAGGCAGGGATGTTAGGACCTGTGGGCACAGCCTTAGTATTAGAGGGGGTCAATTTAAAACAGAAATGAGACATTTCTTCAGCCAGAGAGTGGTGGGTCTGTGGAATTCATTGCCATGGAGCGCAGTGGAGGCCGGGACGTGAAATGTCTTCAAGGCAGAGATTGATAAATTCTTAATCTTGCAAGGAATTAAGGGACACGAGGAGAGTGCAGGTAAGTGGCATTGAAATGCCCATCAGCCATGATTGAATGGCGGAGTGGACTTGATGGGCCAAATAACCTTACTTCCACTCCTATATCTTATGGTCCTAATTCAAGGGGCACAGTCTTTGCTCAGACAGTCCTGGCACAGTAAGTCAAATACAGTTTCCGACACCAGACCTGGGCCTGTTTGAGGCAGTCAAAATCAGGATCCTCTGCTCATAAGAGATGAGGAGCCAAATGACAGGCAGCTTGTCTTGAGTCTGTCTGCCCTGCTGTGGCTTGTTTAGTTTCTGAAATGAAAGAGGCAGGTATTGAGAAATGGAAGTGGGGGAGGCACAGGTATTACTGTTGTGCACCCAAATGCGTGAGTATGCTGCAGTGAGGGCACGCATAGGATCACTGAGGTCACAGGTTGGGATGGGCAACTGCGAGAAGGGAAGATGTTGTAGTCATTCAAGAGAGTGGTGGCATATGACCCTTTTTGGAACAAAGAACAAAGAAAATTTACAGCCCAGGAACAGGCCCTTCGGCCCTCCAAGCCTGTGCTGATCCAAATCCACTGTCTAAACCTATCACCCAATTCCTAAGGATCTATATCCCTCTGCTCCCCACCTACTCATGCATCTATCCAGACGCACCTTAAATGAATCTACCATGCCTGCCTGTACTGCCTTTGCTGGCAATGCATTCCAGGTACCTACCATTCTGTGTAAAGTACTTTCCGCGTGTATCCCCCTTAAACCTTTCTCATGTCACCCTGAATGCGTGACCTCTCGTTATTGAATTCCTCATCCTTGGAAAAAGCTTATCTCTATCCACCCTTCAAGATTTTGTAGACCTCAATCAGGTTCCCCCCCTCAATCTCCTTTTTTTCCTAAAAGAAATCCTAACCTACTCAACCTCTCTCCATAGCTAGCACCTTCCATATCAGGCAACATCCTCGTAAACATTCTCTGCACCCTCTCCAAAATGTCCACATCCTTTTGGCAACCAGAACTTTAGAGTATTCTAAATGCGGCTTGTTCAATTTTAACATGACCTGGCAGCTCTCATACTCAATACACTGTCTGATGAAGGTAAGCATACCATATGTCTGTGGTATCCACCTGTACAGCCACCTTCAGGGTACAATGGTCCTGAACTCCCAGATTTCTCTACTCATCAACTTTTCCCAAGGCTCTTCTGTTTACAGTATAGTTGACTTCCCACCTCTCTGACCAACTCTCCAGTCTATCTATCGTACAATGGACCTGAACTCCCAGATTTTCTACTCATCAACTTTTCCCAAGGCTCTTCTGTTTACAGTATAGTTGACTTCCCACCTCTCTGACCAACTCTCCAGTCTATCTATCAACTCCTGTATTCTTTGACAGCCCCCTACGCTTTCTGCTACTCCACCAATCTTCGTGTCATCTGCAAATTTACTGATCATACCAACAATGGCCTCTTCCAGATCATTTACATATATTACAAACAACAGCGGCCCCAGCACTGATCCCTGTGGAACACCACTGGTCACCTTTCTCCATTTCGAGAAACTCTCTTCAACTACTACTCTCTGTCACCGGTTGCTCTACTAGCTATTTATCCATTTAGCTAGAACACCCTGCACACCATGTGACTTCACCTTCTCCATTAACCTACCATGGGGAACCTTTTCAAACACCTTACTAAAGTCCATGTATATGACATCTACAGCCCTTCCTTCATCTGTCAACTTGGTCATTTACTCAAAGAACTCTATTAAGTTGGTAAGGCACAATCTCCCCCGCACAAAACCATGTTGCCTATCGCTGATAAACCCATTCTCTTCCAAATATAAATAGATTCTATCCCTCAGTACCTTCTCCAGCAACTTTCCCACCAATGACGTCAGGCTCACTGGTCTGTAGTTACCTGGGATATCCTTACTGCCCTTCTTGTACAGGGGGACAACATTAGCAACTCTCCAGTCCTCTGGCACTTCACCTGTGTTTAAGGATGCCACAAAGGTATCTGTCAGGGCCCCAGCTCTTTCCCCTCTTGCCTCCCTCAGCCACCTGGGATAGATCCCATCCGGTCCTGGGGATTTATCCACCTTGATATCCTTTGGCCTACCCAATACATCCTCCCTCCTTATCTCAACATGATCCAGAATAAACAAACTTCTATCTCTAATCTTAACATTCATCATGTCCCTTTCCTCAGTGAACACTGATGCAAAGTAATCATTGAGAATCTCACCCATTTTCTCAGGTTCGACACACAACCTTCCTTCCTTATCCTTTAGTGGACCAACCCTTTCTCTAGTTACCCTCTTGCTTCTTCTATAGGAATAAAGGCCTTGGGATTCTTCTTAATTCTGCTCACTAAAGTGATTTCATGACCCCTTTTAGTCCGCTTGATTCCTCGTTTAAGATTGGTCCTACTCTCTTGATATTCCTCCAAGGCCCGCTCTGTTCTTAGCTGCCTGGACCTTGTGTATGCTTCCCTTTTCCTCTTGAAATTTCTCCTGTCATCCACGGTTCACAAATCTTGCTCTTCCTATCCCTTGTTTTCAAAGAGACATGCCTATCCTGCACTACCTTTGAAAGTCTCCCACACATCAAATGTGGATTTCCCTTCAAATAGCTGCTCCCACATTTTCCAGCTCCTGCTGAACTTTGGTATAATTGGCCTTGGCCCAGTTTAGTAGTCTTCCCTAAGGACCACTCTCATCTTTGTCCACAAGTATTCTAAAACTTACAGAACTGTGGTCACTATTCCCAAAGAAATCCCCCACTGCAACCCCTACCACCTGGCCTGACTCATTCCCCAACACCAGGTACAATATGGGCCCTTCCCTAGTTGGACCATTGACATACTGGTCTAGAAAACTTTCCTGGATGTTCCTTACAAATTCTGCCTTATCCAGACCTCTGACACTAAGTGTATCTTAGTCAATGTTGAGAAAATTAAAATCTCCCATCACTACCACCCTGTTGCCTCTACATCTTTCCATAATCTGTTTACCTATTTGTTCTTCTACCTCATACTCACTATTGGGAAGCCTGTAGTCCAGCCCCAGCCATGTAACTGCACCCTTCTTATTTCTCAGCTCTACCCATAATGCCTCACTGCACTAGTCCTCCATAGTGTCCTCCTTTAGCACAGTCGTGATATCATCCCTGACCAGCAATGCAACTCCTCCCCACCCCATCTTTTACTTCCTTCTCTGTCCTGTCTGAAGCATCTATATCCTGGAACATTTAGTTGCCAATCATGCCCTTCCTTCAACCAAGACTCTGTGATCGTAATAACGTCATACTCCCAGGCACCAATCCAAACCCTAAGCTGGTCTGCCTTACGCACTATATACTTGCATTAAAGCATGTGCACTTCAGACCACCAGTTCCTTTGCATTAATCTGCTCTCTGCCTACTCTTCCCCTTGGTAATGCTAACTTCATGATCCTGTTCCTTATAGTCTCTAGTTTCCTCCTCACTGTCGACTAGTTCCAAGCCCCCTGCCACATTATTTTAAAACCACACCAACAGCAGTAGCAAAAACTCCCCCAAGGACATTAGTTTCAGTCTGGTTCAGGTGTAGACCATCCAAATTGTAATAGTCTCACCTTCCCCAGAACCCGTCCCAACATCCCACAAATCTGAACCCCTCCCTCCTACAACATCCCTCAAGCCACGTGTTCATCCTGCCTATTGTTTCATTTCTACCCTGGCTAGCACTTGGCACTGGTAGCAATTCTGAGATCACTACCTTTGAGGTCCCCCTCTTTAACTTCACTCCTAGCTCCCTGAATTCTGCTTTCAGGACCTCATCTCATTTTTTAGTTATATCGTTGGTGCCTATATGCACCACGACAACTGGCTGTTCACCCTTCTCTTTCAGAATGCTCTGCAGCTGATCGGTGACATCCCTGACCTGAGTACCTGGGAGGCAACATACCATCGGGGAGTCTCATTTTCGGCCACAGAACCACCTATCTACTCCCCTTCCAATAGAATCCCCTATGACTATGACCCTATCAGTCTTTTTCCCGCCCTTCTGAACAGTAGAGCCCACCATGGTACCATGATCCTGACAACTGCTGCCCTCCTCTGGGGAGCCATCTCTCCCAACAGTATCCAGAACGGTATACCTGTTTTGGAGGAAGATGACCGTAGGGGATACCTGCACTGCCTTCCTACTCTCTCTGCCTTTTGGTCACCCATTCACCTCTCTCTTAGTAATTCTAATATGCGGTGTGACCAATTCACTAAACGTGCTATCCACGACCTCCTCAGCATCGCAGATGCTCCACAGTGAGTCCATCTGCAGTTCCACAGCTGTCATGCGGTGAAACACGAGTTGCAGCTGGACACACTTCTTGCAAGTGTAAGAGTCAGGAACGTCAGCCACGTCCCTGAGCTCCCACATCAAGCAAGAGGCACATGCCACGGGTCTGAGGGGCCCTGCTGTTGTAAGCCTTAGATTTTAACTAACTAATACCAAACAATGCACTTAAATATATAAAATTTAAAAAATCTTATCTTACAGAGTCCTTTTCTTCTGCTTAGATGGGGGGGTGGGGGGCTGTAGGGAAATACTATATGTGCAGTATCTCAGGTTTAGCCACTGCCCAAATATATACCAAGTCCTTACCTTCCAAGCAATCTCCTGGTCCCCAATGTCACGTCTGCTCTGTCTCCCACTGCTCTTGGACAAGAAAAAGGTAGAGCCAGTTGACAGAGTGAGTGTGAAGTATCAGAAAGAAGATGGTGGAATGGAGAAGAATACCGACATCTTCCTACAATGCCGGACATTCCTCCAGAAACTGAGACCAGGTGGCAATCTTGGACCAGGCTGGCATGGCCTGGTGTTCTGGTCTGCAGTGCTGGTCCTGGGGGAAGAGGAAGTCTCGCTTATGCACCACCTCAGTCCAGGATCCTGCCCACAAAGTACGGTGACAATTTCTCCCTTTTCACCTTGTCCAGGTCAAATGTCAGAAACCATGCAGGGCTGGTCCGATTGAAGATGCATGTCCAGATGCACAACAGCCTTTTAAATATGGTGACGGTTCCAGGAATGCCAATCAATTCTAGGATCTCCAGGGAGTGACGGATTGATGTGGGAACAGCGTGTGATAAGATGGGACAGAAATAGAGCATGATATTCATTGTAAGGGCTGAAATGCCAATTAACTCAGTGACTTTGGGAAGATACAGCAAGAAATGTTGCCTGCCCTGAGCAAACTTGTCCAACCAAACCTGACTTGACTTACATGTAAGATTCTGCAGCCCCCACCCCTGCACTTTGTACTTTTATTCAATTGTGTGGTTAACAGGTTGTGGACACCAAAGGCTAGTTCAACATTTGTTGCGCATGCAATTGCCTGTGAGAAAGTGATGATGAGCTGCCACCTTAAACATTCACAGTCTATGTGAAGTGGATCCAAGTGCAACATTTGAAAGGCATCTGGATGGGTATATGAATAGGAAGGGTTTGGAGGGATATGGGCCGGTGCTGGCAAGTGGGACCAGATTAGGTTGGGATATCTGGACGAGTTGGACCGAAGGGTCTGTTTCCATGCCGTACATCTCTATGACTCTATGTGCTGTTAGTGAGCTCAAAGATTGAGCTTGTGAAAGTAAAGGAATGGTGATATAGTTCTATCTCAGGGATGGTGGGGAACTGGCTTGTAATGGCATTCTGATACATCTGCTGCCCCTGTCTGTTTTGGTGGTTGAGTTTGCAGGTTGTACGATGCTATCAATGGAGGCTTGATGAGTTCCTGTAGTTCATCTTGTGATTGTACACACTGCTGTCACTGTGTGTCTATGGTGGAGTGAGTGAATGTTAAGCCAGTGAACAGGGTGATAACCAAGATGTTAGCTTTGCCATAGATGGTGTAGAATGTTTTAAGTGGTGTTGGGTTTGTGCTCTTCAAGACAGCATTCCATCACATTTGACTTGTGTCTTGTCGATGATGGACAGGCATTAGAGACTCAGGATGTGAGTTACTGACTGCAGAATTCCTAACCTCTAACCTGCTCTTGTAGCCACATTTACTTGGCTATCCCAGTTCAAGTTAATAGTAACCCCAAGATGTTAATAATAGGGCATTCAGTGATGGTAATGCCACTGAATGCCAAGTGGAGCTGGTTAGATTCTCTCTTATTGGAGAATGTCAAAACCTGGCACTTGTGCAGTGTGAATATTACTTGCCATTTATTGGCCCAAGTCTCAAGGGTATTCAAGTGTATTTGTACACTGATATAGTCTGCTTCAGAATCTGAGGAGACAAGAAGGTGCTGAACAATTAGCAAACATCCCCATTCTGATATTATGATAGAGGGAAGGTCACTGATGAAGCAGCTGAAGATGGTTGGGCCTAGCACACTATCATGAGGAACTCCCACAGCATAATGTATATAATACTAACATTTCTAGAATTGGGCCACTGGACATAGACTTCCAGTCACAAAAATACTGTTTGACCACCACCTCGGCTATCTGCCTCTAAACCAAATTTGGATCCATTTTGCCAAATTGCACTAGATCCCATGGATTCTTAGCATTTTAACTATTCTGCCATGTCAGACCTTGTCAAAAGCCTTACTGAAGTTGATGCAGACTACATCAGCTATGGATTATTTGTCAAGTGCTATTATCACTGTGCTGTCATTTTATCCTGCTCTGCTGTACACTACTTACTTTGTGACTAATTTTTATCTTTTACATATAAAGAGAGCGAGAGAGACAGACAGAAGACATACCCATTAACCCTAATCTGTCTTCTGCCTCTAAATCAATCACCAAACCAAGTCAATTACTTGTCTTCAATTCCATGAGATTTAGTTTTACCTATTTGTTTCTTCTGGCATCTACCAATACTATATTCACAGATAATGCACTGACTACTACTTTAGTCACTTCTTCAAAAACTTTTATTAGGTTGATTTACCCTTTACAACACCATATTGACTCTCTTGAGTCAGCTCAAATCTTTCCAACATTTGTATGCTCCTTCCCTGATTATAGGCGATGATAGGTGGAATACTTCTTTCATGCTTACCAAGGCATAATGCAAGGAAGATACAGAACATTTTTCCAGCCAGCAGTGACGTTATGCACTTCCAAATCCCCAGAATAACATAGCTAGATGCAGAATTAGCTTCTTTTACGAGGCTCACTTACATGTCTGAACCCCAAGTTTAGAAACGTGTCAGTGTTACATTCATTTCCTCTATTTGTAAACACTTGAGGCAATTTTGCAAGTAGTCCTTAAATGTGGATGATCTCAAGCTGCACTCTGAGGTCTTGAATCAGACCACTCCCACCTGACTCTAATTGGAACCTTTTCTGCTGAAATAGCGCACTGCTTTTAGGCAAAGATGGAAGAACAATTATCAACCAACAATAGTGGGAACGGGTCTCCAAGCAGATTTCATTTTTTATTGTTTCTGGTTAACCAGTAATGCTGCAGTCAAACCCAATAAGTAATGCTTACTAGATTGATAGCAATATATATCATGTGCTTCTGGAACCACAGTAAGGCTGGTGCAAATGTTTTACTTTTGTTCACACTGAAGTCCTAAACCATGCAAATAATTTGCCTAGATTTTGAAAGCATCAAATATCTCCTACCGTGTTGGAATGATTCTCTGTTAGAATGCTGAGAACAGAAAGAGCTGCTTCATTCACAAGTTTATTGGAGAACTTCAACAATTCATGTAACTGAGGCAAGTAGTTCATGGCCACAATATCATCTTGAATGTCGGCTGTAATGAAGAAAAATATCACCAGCACATTGTGAAAAACAATTCATAACATTTCTTCTCAAGCCAGAGCTACTCAACAAAACAAGATATAAACTCATTGAAAGCGAGGAGTGAATTTGGACTACTTCCTATGAAGAATTTAATTCTGTGCTGAGTATGCTGTAATGTAGACTGACACCAGTGTTCTGACATTAAAAAAATAGCAGAGGCATGGGATCAGGTTTGTTAAGTTTCCATAAATTAAATGCAAAAAAAAAAGGCATGAAAACAAGGTAGCAAGAAGAGAAGCAATGATCATAGAGTCATAGAGATGTACAGCACGGAAACAGACCCTTCAGTCCAATCCATCCATGCCAACCAGATATCCCAATCCAATCTAGTCCCACCTGCCATCACCCGGCCCATATCCCTCCAATCCCTTCCTATTCATAAACCCATCCAAATGCTTCTTAAATGTTGCAATTGTACCAGTCTCCACCACTTCCTCTGGCAGCTCATTCCATTCATGTACCACCCCCCGTGTGAAAACGTTGCCCCTTAGGTCTCTTTTATATCTTCCCCCTCTCACCCTAAACCCATGCCCTCTAGTTCTGG